>NW_012110364.1:129017-132614 GCF_000951045.1 Mandrillus leucophaeus | reverse complement strand
GAGGGAGAGGGTTTAAAAAACTACCTATTGGGTACTATGCCCACTATCTGGGTAACGAAATCATTTGTACACCAAACCTCAGTGATGCAATTTACCCATGTAACAAACCTACATATGTACCTTCTGAACCTAAAAGTTGAGAGAAAAACAAAAACAAAAACAACCTTTGTTTTAGTACATACTGGCTAGGTTTTGCTGTTGTTTTTGAGACAGGGTCTCCCTTTGTCACCCAGCAGGAGTGCAGTGGCAAGATCATGGCTCACTGGGTTCCAGTGATCTTCCCACCTAAGCCACTCAGGTAGCTGGGACTATAGGTGCATGTCATGAGCATCGCCCAGCTAGTGTTTTTGTGTGTATGTGTTTTTTTTTTTTTTTTTGGTAGAGACTGAGTTTCACCATGTTGCCTAGGCTGGTCTCCAAGTCCTGGCTCCAGTGATCCACCCGCCTTGGCCTCCAAAAGTGCTGGGATTACAGCATGAGCATCACGCCCGGCTTCACACTGGCATAGTTTTAAGGTAAAAATGACTATTGACTGTGGCACCAACTCAGATTTAAAAATACATATGTTAAGTATTCCTCTTTTCAATTTCCACTCCTCATGCCATGGCCCTAGACCTTACTACTTTGTGCTTGGATTCCTTCACAGTCTGCTCACTGGCATTCCTGCCTCCCGTTTCTCTGTTTTAATCCTTTCTAGACATCTCTGCCAGATTTATTTTCCTAGAATATATATATTTATAAAATAAGTTTCTTTCTAAGGAAAACAACAACAAAAAACTATTAAGTGAATTGACAGACAAAATCTAATCTACCAATCTTGGAATTCAGGGCTTCCAACCAAAGAGCTTTCCAATTTTACTCCTACTCTTCAACACACACAGTTTTAACTAAGTCTCTCTATTCGTTGCCCACCTCCCCACTCAGCATACCCCTTTGCTTCTCATTTATTTCTCTTCATTTGGATCCATTAGTAAGGTGTAGAATGCATCTTCCTGTCCAAAACTTCTTCCTGTCAGAGCTAAGCCCTGCCCTGACCATTCCTATATCCTGGGACTGAAAGCTATTCGATTCCTCATGCTCTTAGCCTCTGGACCTTCAGAATCATGATAGGGCTTCTAGTCTGACTCTGAATGCTGACAGTTCTAGACAATTTCCTTGTCATGCCATTCCCTACCTCCTTTCCCCAAGTAGGAGCCAGGTTCATGACATTCCTCTTTAAAGCACACTTCAGACTTCAAGTCAGGGTCTTCAGGAAGGGGGCCCAACTCCACAGCATTTCCAACACCACCCAGTTCAAGTTGCTTTCCTCCCAACTCTAGGCTTATGGTCCCAGTAGCCTTGCATATACAGAGCCTGTTAAAGACATTATTGTGTGCCGCTCATAGAATGTTCTCCTGCATCTCTGCTTATTGGTATATTGTCCATCCTTCAAGATTCAGTTCAGTTCCACCAGCTCTCTGAATCCGCTGAACCACAGGCATCCCTTCCTACTCTGAAATTCCTTTCTCTTATTCATTCTTTGGGAGTTTATCACACACTACCTGCTGAAGGAGTTAAAAATTTACCACTCTGGCATACTGATGATTTCAGTTAAAGACACTTGAGTGGCAGCTGGTGGAAAAGATCACTCTAACAGTGTTGTTTCTTAAAAATAGAAGATGAAATTCCCATGTGAAAGATGCCCTCCTTTTACATCTTATCATCAAGAATGGGAAATTTGAACCAAGAAAATCCTATATAGATCTTGTTAAAATAACAGTTATATTTTAAGCCTTCCTCCATAATTTAGTTGCTTCTTCATAGTTTACTATTCTTTGTCCAATTCATTATATAAGTAACTGACTTTAACTGCTTCTTTGGGTTATTTCCTTATGAAAGTTCCCCTGTCATGTAAAATTTGTATTAAATAAATTTGTATGCTTTTCTCCTATTAATCTATTTAATATCAGTGCAATTCTTGGGCCCATCCAGGACCCTAAGAAGATGGTGGTAGAATTGTGCTCCCTTGGCAGGCTCTGGTGACGAGGACCGGACCTAAAAGGCTGGGATGCCCCACTCACTCCAGACCCTGAGGATAGTATCCCAGGAGAACTGACAAAAGCCAGAAGGTAGAAATTCCTACCAAAATCAGCCCTCCTGGATCTCTGTCTAGAATGCCTCATGGAGAGAGAAAAGTTTTTAATATTTTTTAAATATTAAAAAAAATTTTAAAAATATTTTTCTTTGTCCCTTCCTTCCAAATCTGGATTGGCAGGAGAAAAACATTTGTAGGAATTAGTTCTTTCAACTGTGACTCTTGTGAATTTGGTTCTGGGTACCCATTGCTTATCGATCCACAACCTCCCACAAATAGTCCTTGTTTTCCTTGTCTCTGTCTTTTGTGTGGTTTCTCATAAGGAGGAAAATCATAGAATGAGATTCTCCTTTTGTCTTGTTTTATGTCTTGAAAACTAGGCTTTGTGATCAGTGAAAATATTCTCTGTGGTCTCCACCATGACAGCAGCACAAGTTGTCAGGCTTGCATTGGGCAGCTAGCTAGCTGGCCAGGGGTCTGAATCATGGAGTGTCTCTTTTTGCGACTCTGCCAGCACTCAGAAGAATTTGTCTTAATTGTCTCAACCTTTGTTGCCTTGTTAACAGTGAGTGTCTTTGTTTTTTTAGCAAAAACTTTGGATCTTGAGGCGAACTGCATCTTCTGTGCCATCTTTGGGATATAATGCATGCCTCCATAATAATGCCATAAACGGATTGTTGATTTTGAACCATAAAAAAGGCTTATTGATTTTGAATCACAATTAAAATAGGTATACTTTTGAAGATTTTGACTGTTGTATTTAAAGTTTAAAAAAATTTATTTTATTATTATTATTATTATTTTTAGAGAGCTCACATCCTAAGAAATTGTCTCATTGGTACCTATGTAAAGATTAAATTAAAAAGAGGACACAAAAAATGTGATGGCTAGCCTTAGGGACACCCTTACCAAGATTAAATAGAAATCAGACTTAGAACAAAAGCTAAAATACATACCTGCCAAAAATTCTCCTTTTCTACCCATCTATGCTCCCCTTAACCTCCAACTCTCTGTCCCTGACTGCCAACCCCAGAAGATCCTCTGGCTCTCTGAGTCCCTGGCTTAGACTACCCTTGCAAAATCCAGTCCCATCTCCTCAGACCTCAATGAGGAGTTTTAAGTTTTCAAGACCATGTGATCTGGGGTAATCTTTGATAAATAAAAAGTTAGTTTAAACGTGTTAGTTTAAAGAAGGTTTATCTTCAGAGTTGTCAACATTAAATATAATGCAGACATACAACTTATTCTACCTGAATTTCCTAATAAAATTGCTTACGTTGGCCAGGCGCAGTGGCTCACGCTTGTAATCCCAGAACTTTGGGAGACCCAGGCGAGTGGATCACCTGAGGTCAGGAGTTCGAGATCAGCCTGGCCAACATGGTGAAACCCCATCTCTACTAAAAATACAAAAAACTAGCCAGGTGTGGTGGTGGGCGCCTGTAATTCCATATACTTGGGAGGCTGAGGCAGGAGAATTGCTAGAACCCAGGAGATGGAGGTTGCAGTGAGCCAAGTTCACACCA
>NW_012110364.1:125747-128462 GCF_000951045.1 Mandrillus leucophaeus | reverse complement strand
TAAGTATCTATATGATTTCCATTTAGGACATAATACTGAAAAATATTCATTGTGAAATGTAAGTTTAAGCTTATAAACTGGGCTTCTTATTACAGAACAAAGGACATTTGGGTCTGTTAGCAAACACATCCTGTGCCACAGTGAAAAACTGTACTATCATCAAACATATTTCTAGAAATTATAAAATGGTGTTAATATGTAGAATGATGTTATATATCAGTTCATAATTACTTCTTAGTTTTCTAGTTTTCACTAGAAATTAAGATTACTAAGAATTAAAAATTCTCATTGATGTATGTAATTAAAGCTACAAGTAATAATAACAGAAAACAATGCTACATACAAAGCTTAGGAGGAAAATAAGATATATTTTTGGTAAGAAAAGCTGAACATAGGAAAGATATTTTTATTAAGGAAAGAGTAATTTGTTTAGGTTTAAAGGTTACTCTAAGGTTGTTTCAGAATCAATCAGTGAATCAAACATTAAAAATAAATGGATATAAAAAGTTGAAAAGGAAAAACAAGAGAGAATCTTGCATGTTCAAGCAGACTAAATTTAATAAATTCACTATAAGACTTTGGAATTTGGTCTTTGTTAAAAAGACGAAGTGTTTTTTGGAGTGTTGGTCTGCTCTTGGTAGAAAAACATTATGAAAGATTTTTCTTTACTTTTAAAATCACCTACCTAAAAAACAAATATTTCATGTTTTATAAAAATAATTTTCTGTGCTTCATGTTATCTTCATATTAGGTCTTTGATTACTTAAGAAAAAGAAATCTTCTCAATATTTAAAGAGCTAAGCATTTTATCCCTACAACTATGTAAGTTTCTATATTTGCATAAAAAGTCTTTTAATTATATAAAACTTGTATTAAATAAATTTATACACATTTGTCCTGTTAATCCGTCCTGTGCCAATTTAATTCTTGGGCCCAGCCATAACCCTAAAAAGATGGAGATAAGGCTGGGCATGGTGGCTCATGCCTATAATCCCAGCACTTTGGGAGGCCGAGGTGGGCAGACTGCCTGAGCTCAGGAGTTCAAGCCAACCTGGGCAATACGGTGAATCCCCGTCTCCCGTCTCTACTAAAATACAATAAATTAGCCAGGTGTGGCGACATGCACCTGTAGTCCCAGCAACTTGGAAGGCTGAGGCAGGAGAATTGCTTTAATCCAGGAGGCAGAGGTTGCTGTGAGTCGAGATCAAGCCACTGCCTTCCAGCCTGGGTGACAGACAGAGATCCTTCTAAGAAAAAAAGAATGGAGATAAAATTTTGCCACCCTTACACTTCATTATTATTTAATATTTCTTATTCAGAGGCCCACTACACATCATTACTTGAAAGTTCCTGAGGTATCAAAACTCAAACTATCCCCAAATGCTTTATCTTCTTGGCCAAACTTGCTCCTAATTCTGTGTTCTCTCACTTAGTCAGTGAGAGCACCATTCATTCATTCAGTCATCCAAGGTAGAAAACTGGGAGTCACCTTTGAATTCTACCTCTTCCTCAACTTCCCATCCATATCTAATCGATCACCAAGCCCTAATTCATACCTTCTAAATATCTATAAAATCGATTCTTCTTAATCCCTAATCCAGGGCCTTACAATCTCTAACGTCTATTATTAAAAATATTACCATTCTGTTGTTCCACCTCCAATCTAAATACTTTCCAGTTCACCCTTCATGAAGCCAGAATGATCTATTTAAAAGGCAGCTTAGGCCACGTCACTCTTCTGCTTAAAAAGCTTTCAGCAGTTTCCCTTTCCTTGACCTAAAAGGCACACCTGTTATCCGTGTTTATCTGTTGCTTCTTGTTTCTCACACCAAGCTTCAGTAATACTGAATTATGTGAGTTGTCTTGCATATCAGAGGTTCTTAACTCCCACATGTTTGTGAAGGTGAGGTACCTGGAATGTCCTCTTTGCTCCTTTTCTCTTTACCTGGACATTTTCTACTAATATGTTTAGGTATCTTTCAGGGAACAATTCCCAATCTCTCTAGGTCAGAGTAGATGCCTCTTTTCTGAGATTCCATACCATCTGGAGTCTGCCTCTACCAAATAGTATTAAACACTATGTTATAATATGTCTATTTATTCATTGATTCACCAAGTATTTATTGAACACCCATTCCGGGTCAGACAATTTTTGTGCCATGTACTAGATGGTCAAGAAATGATTTTTGCTAATGAGTCAGTGAATATATCCAATTGAACTTCAAGAGCAAGATTGTTATGTTTTAAAAATGTATTTCCATTCATCTTCATGTCCCCACCCTATGTCTAAAGCCGTATTTTATATGTAGTATAGCTCAAAAACGTCTTTAATTTTACATTCAGTCTTGATTTAGAGATGTTTTCAAGAAAAAATGTCATTGATTATAAATCACCATAAAGATTTTGAAAAGCTGTAAGAGCATAGAAAGTAAATAATGCCCAGTAATATTTATAATATCAAAAACCTTAATTGCTCATAATTTTGGTAAAATATTTGCAGAAAGCTTGCCCCAACACATGAATTTTGGAGCCACAATGTCTGAAGATTACAGAGAAATCATATGCAACAAAGATTCAAGTGCAAAAAGGGTCTATAGGAGCATTTTGCTCATTTGAAAAAAAAAGAATGAAAAAAATTCTCCTAATATTGATTATTTGCCACAGGAAAGTACTCTAAGCAGGCTGAAAAATAATGTAGTCATTGTGAAAAAAGAC
>NW_012110364.1:121625-122193 GCF_000951045.1 Mandrillus leucophaeus | reverse complement strand
ACCATCATTCTCAGCAAACCATCGCAAGAACAGAAAACCAAACACCGCATGTTCTCACTCATAGGTGGGAACTAAACAATGAGATCACCTGGACTCGGGAAGGGGAACATCACACACCGGGGCCTATTATGGGGGGGTGGGGGAGGGATTGCACTGGGAGTTATACCTGATGTAAAGGACAAGTTGATGGGTGCAGCACACCAACATGGCACAAGTATACATATGTAACAAACCTGCACGTTATGCACATGTATCCTAGAATTTAAAGTATAATAAAAATAACAATAAAATAAAGTAAAATGGAGAAAATAAATTTTTTTATCTCCACCTTATTGTATCACAATGATAAATGAATACTACTGCTCAAATAACAAGAAATATTATTTAGAAAATAAAACTTAAAGTATAAAAATCAGAACTTTCCTATCAAAATATGATTGTTATGCTTTCTTTTAATGGAATTTCTTAGACATAAATGCTGTCAGTGAGTTTTCCTTTCAGAGTCTATAATAATTACTACAAAATAATTCAGACTAGCACTCTACCTATCAGTTTCACAAAGTATGCA
>NW_012110364.1:113584-116175 GCF_000951045.1 Mandrillus leucophaeus | reverse complement strand
CCGTGTTTATCTGTTGCTTCTTGTTTCTCACACCAAGCTTCAGTAATACTGAATTATGTGAGTTGTCTTGCATATCAGAGGTTCTTAACTCCCACATGTTTGTGAAGGTGAGGTACCTGGAATGTCCTCTTTGCTCCTTTTCTCTTTACCTGGACATTTTCTACTAATATGTTTAGGTATCTTTCAGGGAACAATTCCCAATCTCTCTAGGTCAGAGTAGATGCCTCTTTTCTGAGATTCCATACCATCTGGAGTCTGCCTCTACCAAATAGTATTAAACACTATGTTATAATATGTCTATTTATTCATTGATTCACCAAGTATTTATTGAACACCCATTCCGGGTCAGACAATTTTTGTGCCATGTACTAGATGGTCAAGAAATGATTTTTGCTAATGAGTCAGTGAATATATCCAATTGAACTTCAAGAGCAAGATTGTTATGTTTTAAAAATGTATTTCCATTCATCTTCATGTCCCCACCCTATGTCTAAAGCCGTATTTTATATGTAGTATAGCTCAAAAACGTCTTTAATTTTACATTCAGTCTTGATTTAGAGATGTTTTCAAGAAAAAATGTCATTGATTATAAATCACCATAAAGATTTTGAAAAGCTGTAAGAGCATAGAAAGTAAATAATGCCCAGTAATATTTATAATATCAAAAACCTTAATTGCTCATAATTTTGGTAAAATATTTGCAGAAAGCTTGCCCCAACACATGAATTTTGGAGCCACAATGTCTGAAGATTACAAAGAAATCATATGCAACAAAGATTCAAGTGCAAAAAGGGTCTATAGGAGCATTTTGCTCATTTGAAAAAAAAAGAATGAAAAAAATTCTCCTAATATTGATTATTTGCCATAGGAAAGTACTGTAAGCAGGCTGAAAAATAATGTAGTCATTGTGAAAAAAGACCATTTGGAGATCTTTGGCTCTTGGCCCTATGCCTATACTGCCTTAATAGTGAAGAGTCTTGCTTTGCGGTATTCTAGATTCTTCCAGATTTTACCGCATCACATTCCAAATGAAAAACAACAATAAAAACCTTCCAGATTACAGCTAGCAAGATTTTATAATGTCTCAAGTCAAAGAAGGTATTAATATCAGAAATACTCAAAAACCAAAAGGATAAAGGTAGAAACCCCAATAAAAATGAGCAAGGGTTAGGAAGAGAAAATTTACATAAGATCACACTGAAAGATTGACTTGTGTGAAAAGATTTTCAGACTCATTAGTTATCAGAGAAACACAAGTTAACATAACAATGATATATCACTAATTGCTGTCACTTATGCTAGCCATCACTAATGTTGATATTAGATGTACTGATATTGGCATGTTAAAAATTAGGAAGTAATGCCAATCTCTGGCAGAAATGTTGCGATACAGGGATCCTGACGCACTGCCAGTAGGAAGGTAGATGAAAGCAGGCAATCTGATGAAGAAGCTGTCAGACCTTGGCCCCAAATTAATTAAACACACATTGAAGGCTCGACTCTGTAAATCCAAAAGACATTCTCACCCAGGCTCATAAGTAGACACACATGAAGATATACAACTCAACGTTATTTGTGATGGCAGGAGTTGGAGTATATCTGGACGTCCGGCATCAGAAGAACAGCGAGGAAAATGCAGTAAATGAATACCACAGAGTACAATGCAACAATTAGAAACACAGGAATAAAACCAGGAAGAGGATCTGAAAACCACAGTACTCAATCAGAAAAGTAAAAAGAATCTAAATTAAAAAGCATACACAAATACATTTATGAATTATATAAAACAATACTATTTTACAAGAGCACATACACACACCGAAGGTACACATTAAACATGTAGAAAATTAGAATAACCATTCTAACAGATGGAGGGAGAATGGAGATTAAAGGGAAGAAGGGAGGGAAGGAGGGAAGGAGAGAGAAAGAGAGAGGGGAGTAGAAAAAGAAGCAGACTCTTTCTCTCAGTGCAGACCTGTGTGAAGCTCTCTCCACCCTGTTTTCTCTAGTTTCTCTAAGTGTTTCCTTGTGCCGCCTCCTTTCTTATCAATAGCACATCTCATTATAGCGTAATGATACATTAAATGTCTCTTCAGCTAAGTTAGAAGCCACGTGGTAGTGGGTACCATGTGTCTGTCTTGTTCACTGCTGTATCCTCTACAACTGGTACGGTGCTTGCACACAGTAGGTGCTCAAGGAATATTTGTTGAAAGAAGGTATAAATGCACAACTTTCTACGATGCTTACTCATGCTAAAAGAAAGAAAACCGAAATCTCAATTTAAGATCTTGAAAAAATATCACGTGGATCTATTCGGCATTAAATTCTGGGTTTCATCTCCAGAAAGACAAGTCCTTACATTTCATTCAAGTGAGGAAGTAGAGCAGCAATTTTGTTTTGAATGATACTCATTTGTGGCACTAGCTGAACCGCTTCTATATTAGCTAATACATTATACGAAAATTAATTCAAGATGGATTAGAGACTTAAATGTTAGACATGATACCATAAAAACCTAGAAGAAAACCTAGGTAATACCATTCAGGACATAGGCATGGGCAAGGACTTCATGTCTAAAACACCAAAAGCAA
>NW_012110364.1:86822-112415 GCF_000951045.1 Mandrillus leucophaeus | reverse complement strand
CAAATGGCCCTATTCTTTCAATGCAGATACTGTTGATATTTGCATTTCATATGTTTTTCCTACTAGAATTCATAAATGCCTATCACTACTGCCTGCAGTTGAGAGAACTCTTACTAACGAATTAACTTGCATAAATACCCTAGCTTCTCTTTATAGTAAAACTACACATTTTTTGGCTCATACATAGTATAGTGAAAATTTTCACTAGGCTTAATTCTTCTGGGAACAAACATTTTTCTAGGATAACTGCTCTTCTTGGGAAATGAATTTCTATTTCAGGACATAGGATAATTTACTTAAATATAATTTTGTGACTGGGCATGGAGGCTCCTGTCTGTAATCCTAGTACTTTGGGAGGCTGAAGCAGGAGGATTGGCTGAGGTCAGGAGTTCGAAACCAACCTGGCCAAAATAGTGAGACCCCGTCTTAAAAATAAATAAAGTAATAATAATAATAAAAAAAGAATTTTGTTCTAGGGCTATGTTGAGCTCTACACTAACAAATTTTCATTGTGCTATTTAATTGTTTATTATTAGCTAATTAGAAAGAGCCAAATATCCTAAGGGTTAAAGACTGGTTAATACAAACTAATTGGCACTTAGATAATAATTTCCTTGAAACTGCTACAGCTTCTAAATATTTCTTTTGGCTTTCTAATCACGTTCTATTTTCAATGTACTTCCTACTAAACTTCTTTCATCTTTTGGTCGTAAGCTCAGTTGTTTCTTGGAAAGGCACAGAACTCACTCTACATATGTATGATTAGTGTCACACTTTACTAAATCAGAGCTGATAAATCAGAGTTCTGAGACTCATATATATGAAACTAGTGAATTAGAAGAAGATGATTTTCACCACAAAAATACCTATTAGGTAGAGTATGCTGATTCATAAACATGGGAATTTAAAACAGCTAAATTTTGTGCAAGAGTCTCCATTTCGGAAGCAGAATCCATGGCATAATCTTTACAAAGCTAAGACTTAGAATGATAGGCTTGATTTTCACTGTGCTGAGAAACCCACCATAAATACCCTCAAAATAGAGACTATGTTTCAATTGACAGCTTGCAATAAAATAAATTTTTTTGTTGGAAATAAGAGAAACTAGATCCTTCTAAAAGAGAGACTCCAGAAATGCATAATGATTTAGGTAACAAACCTTTGCCTCCTCTGGCCCTTCTTATGAAATGACCACATATATTTGCTTGATTCTATATTTATCACCTCTGTCTACTGCTTCCCATACCAGAAGAAGAGATTGAAACAAACAAAAACAAAAAAAGAGAAGAATTAAATTTATCATTCTTCAAATGCCTAAAGTGAGACTGGAGGAATGAAACTATAAAATATTTGCAACCTGTTATCAAAAATTCAATCTGCCAGTAGCAACTGTATCTTTCTTATTTTTGAAGGGTTGAAATTATCTATGAAATGGTGAGGTTGTTAAGTAGTTACCCAAAAGGTCAATGTGCTCATAGGCTGCCAAAAAAAATGCATGCTGTCATATCTATAGGAAAAGAGGAGATAGTCCACTCTACATCAATGCAGTCATTACGCACCCAGAGCCTCACTCACTTTTCAGTACTAAACTTAAGGAGAAATACAGGCAAACTTGAATACATTTGGAGGAGACACATCAAAATATTCAGAGACTTGCATCATATAGACAAAAAGGACAAAGCCTAAAAAGGAAATCCAGGCAAGACACCAGAACTTTCTTTTAAAATAAGAAGTATCATACAGGAGCCAAATGAGTCCAAACAGTAGAACTAGACCATTGGATGAAAGTAACGGAAAGTCAGATCCAAATCACACTAAAAGCTCCTAGAAAGATGAAGTAAGGATCTGCTCCTAGAAAGGTAGAGTAAGGATCCTTATCTTTTTATTTTTAAGTAATTAATTTATATTTTTTAGAGACAGGGTCCCACTCTGTCACAGGCTGGGGTGCAATGGCATAATCATGGTCCACTGCAGCCTTGAACTCTTTGGCTCAAATGATTTTCCCACCTCAGTCTCCTGAACAGCTAGGTCTACAGCCATGTACCACCACATCCAGCTAATTTTCTAAATTTTTGTAGAGAGAAGGTCTCGTTATGTTGTCAGGCTGGTCTTGAACTTCTCACTTCTGGCCTCTAGTAATCCTCCCCCTCAGCCTCCCTAAGTGTTAGGATTACAGACATAAGCCACCATGCTGTAATCTATGTCTGTCACTCTTATCTTTAAGTAGTGAATTCTCTGTCACTGGAGGCCAATGACCCTTGTAGATGATGTGAGAAGATTCAAGCAATCAATGAGGTAGTTGAATCAGATGGTCCCTTCCAGCTCTGATATTCTATTTTGATCTCTGAAGCAAAGTAATTATTAGGTTTCTTCTTTGTCTTCAGAGATTCAGATTAAAAACTGGTTTACTTCACAATTTAATAATTAACTTAAGATATATACTACCTCAAATTATAATTTTATAGCCATTATTCTGCATTTTGTGGAAACTACGTATAATTTAAATGTGCATATATAGAGATACTATATATACATTTGGAATATATATTTGGAATTGTATACATATATTTGAAATACATTTAGAATATGTGTGTGTGTATATATATAAATGTATGTATTTGGAATTTATCTCTCTCTCTCTCTATCTGGTTTAGATAAACTTGCCAGAGTTTACGCCAGGATCTTTTGGTTATTTCACTCTTTGGACCTCTATAGAAATATTAGGTTCAGTTACACAGTAAGAGAGTAACAGAAGTAAAGAGACACACCTAAGTGAGTGCAGTTCTGTCCCATTCCTGGATCAGGAAGATAGACCAGTGTCCTGATGACAAAGGGCAAATGATTTATTCTCTATCAGAGACCTGTGTTTGTAGGTGGTGGAATGTATCTCTAGTGCCAAAAGCTGTAAATGGTTTAAGAAAAGAACAGGTGCTCTGCTCCAGCACCTTCTTCCCATTCCTTGTTTTGAAACTTATTGGAGGCTTTTCTTTATTTGATTCCTAGAAAAACATCCATCTTGCAGGATAACTTACAGAAAAGTCTGGCTGCATATTGTTCTTAAAATAATAATTGTTAAGAATTCACAATTTACTTTTGAAATACACAAAATAATTTGAAATACCAAATAAATTCACAATTTATTTTTTGAAATACAAAAAAACATAATTTAATTTATGAAGACCAATTAAAGTTATGGAAGGATGAACAACTTATAGACATGGGTGAGCCCTATGAAAGGCTAATATTTGTACTTCACAAGACTCGTTATGCTCACTAGCAGTCCCAGTCCATACAACTACTGCTTCTTTCTTTTCAGAATAGAAAAAGATATATAATTTTAAAAGTAACGTATGTTTATTGTAGAAAGCCTGGAAAGTACTGAAGAGTCTAGTGAAATAAACCCCCACACTCTTACTGCCTGAATGAAGGAAATAACATTTTGTTATATTTACTACCTGTAATTAAATATAATAAAAATGAATCATACTCTGTAAGTTTGTGTCCTATTTTTAAGCTTACATATTGTGACCATTTCCCGTGCATTTAGAGTAAATTGTCATTTGGATACTACATCTCTGCACAATGCCTACTACGAAAACCATTGAATACCTCTCATATTGGGCATATATTTAATTTGGCAAATTTAATAAAAATGAATCATACTCTGTAAGTTTGTGTCCTATTTTTAAGCTTACATATTGTGACCATTTCCCGTGCATTTAGAGTAAATTGTTATTTGGATACTACATCTCTGCACAATGCCTACTACGAAAACCATTGAATACCTCTCATATTGGGCATATATTTAATTTGGCAAATTTTGAGTGTTTCACCCATAGGAAATGTACAAATCTTATTCATATTTGGGTATCTAGGAACTTCTATAAGCCTAGCATATAATGGATACTAGATATGTTTATTATACTCTTTTTGAATTATACATGGCAATTAAAATTAAACTACTGATTCAAAGAAAAACACTATTGAAATGGATGCTGGAAATATTGAGAAATTTTTAAGCTCTGGATAGCTCTAGATAAAAAATTAGAAAGATCAACTTTATACCTAGATGATTTTGTAGTCTGTCTGTCTGTCTATCTATCTATCTATCTATCTATCTATCTATCTATCTATCTATCTATCTATCTATCCATCCAGACCATTAAAAGTCTCACTTCTTCATTCCTACTTCACCTTCCCTAATAAAAGTGGCCTTCAAGCTGAACTCTATCAATTTAGTACCGATCATTTAAGTATTGTCCTATTGAACAAACTGTTAGGCTACATCCATTCTCATCCTATAAATACTATTATATGTGATTACTCCTACATCTCCTGTGTTATATCTGCAGCTCATCTCCCTGAGGGAAGCTAGGTGAAGGGTTCATGAGACTCTCACTATTAATTTTGCAACTTCATGTGAGTCCATAAATTATTTCACAATAAAGAAGTTTAGAAAAAAAACTCTTCTCTTGAAAAAATTACTAGGAAATATGTGTGATTCTGAAAAGTATCCATTGTTAAGGGGAACATTTTTTATACTAAGCCTGTCAAATTTTATCAAGGTGAAGTCTCAAAGAGTTTGGCAGTTCTTACCTCTATAGAATCTCATGATTTCTAAACAGTAAACAATGTATCTGAAATATATTTTATTCTCTTAATCATAAAATCATTTAAATAATTCAATAAAAATATGAATATGAGGAAAACCTTCAGTTAAATAAGATGGATTTCATGCTTCCAAATAAAACTTTAAGAAATACAAGTGTGTTGCTTTTAATGTTGAAAGAGATTTAGTTTTCAAGAAGGAACAGATCTAAACAAAAATAGAGTTACATTTCTATGCTAGATCTGAATATAGTGACAGAATAAAAGATGTCAGCTTTGAAATGTGTCAGTTTCACCTACAGATTTATTTTCTAAGCCTATTTTAATTCTGCATTGATATTTCACTAGCAGCAGGAAACTACTTGCCTGTCACGTCACTATGTTGCTTGAGATTTATTCTCAAATACACTATTATCATCATTATATTGTTCATATTATAAGCACTGAATTGAAATTCTCACAGTGAAGAGGAATTAACCTCAAACAACAAACCAAGTGAATACATTGAATTATTTTGGAATTCATAATAACAGCTTCCATATGTATACTTCTACAGAGAGTCTGCCTCATGAAATCCATGAAGGAAAAGGCAGGAACCACACAGTGACTTTTGCATAGATTACCTCTTCTCCAAAATCAACCAGTTGACTGCTTCTAAGACAAAGTATATTAAAAATCATATAACTTGAGATGTGAGACTAGAACTATGGCTTTGTTTCATTTCTCAGTCCGTCAGTACTATTTTTTTTCCCCATCTTCTTTCCTTTTTTTCCCTAAACCAATTTGTACAAATAGGTTATTTCCTCTATTTTCCTGCAAGTCATATTTTCCTTTGAACAATATCTTTTCCTGCACTTTAGGAAATCTAGAAGATTGTGGCAGTCACGCTACAGGTCTGGCCTTTTTAGGTTAAAAATGTTACTTTTGGATCCTGACTTGGTCCTAGAATAGGCAAAAGGCCAAGGAGATGGAATATAAAATATTCTCTAATATAGATAAGTAAAAAAATCTGGCCTTACATAAGGAGACCCTCTCTGGACTGAATCCAGCAATCTATGAGTAGGTGAAGCCTAAAAGGACAAAAGGATTTAGTTAGTGGAAGGCATTAATACAGAAGCGATTGGCTTGGATATTAACATGAAGGGCTATGGAGAGCCTCTGGAGTTCTGAGAACGAAGTGACATGGTAGTCAGACCTATAGACAAAGCGAGCTACTAATTCTCCCCAACTGTTTCTGCACACTGTATCCTCTACTCTGGCATCGCTAGAAGTCAAACCCCTCAGAGTAAAGAGTAGTAGAAATATTTTAGCTAAGAAAATATTTAGTGAGGAATAAAACAATAAATTTATATTGAAGCTTTAGATGTTTATTACATCATTCAGAGGTTTCTTTTGTATAAATTTACCAGGTAGAAGTGTAATTTTGCTACATGCGCAGGTTGTATAGTAGTGAAGTCACGGCTTTTAGGTTATCCATCACCCAAATAATGTACATTGTACCCATTAGGTAATTTCTCATCATCCATCCCCTCGCTCTTCCAAATCTCCATTATCTGTAATTCCACACTGTACGTCCATGTGTACACATGAGTTAGCTCCCATTTATAACTGAGAAATTGTGGTATTTACCTTTCTGTGTCTTACTTTTTTCACTTAAGATAATGGTCTCCAGTTCCATTCATGTTGCTGCAAAGAATTGATTTCATTCTTTTTTTACGGCTGAATAGTGTTCCACTCCATATATATACCACATTTTCTTTATCTAATCATCCATTGACGGACACTGAGGTTGATTCTGTATCTTTTCTATTGCAAATAGTGCCATGATAAACATATGGGTGCAGGTATCTTTTTGATATAATGATTTCTTCTCCTTTAGGTAGATACACAGAAGTGAGATTGCTGGATTGAATGGTAATTCGATTTTTAGTTATTTCAGAAACCTTCATACTGTTTTTCATACTGATTGTACTAATTTGTACACCTACCAACAGTGTATAAGGGTTCCCTTTTCTCCACATCCTGCCAACATCTCTTATTTTTGGTCTTTTTAATGACATTCTGACTGGCGTACATAGTATCTCATTGTGGTTAATTTGCATTTCTCTAACGACTAGTGATAATGATAATGAGAATTGTCTCATATATCTGTTAGCCATTTGTATGTCTTCTTTTGTAAGATGTGTATTCATGTCCTTTCCCACTTTATTGTTTGAAGTTTCAATGACAAATTTCTTTAATTTCTATCTCCATAGCTGAAGGCCCTCTTGTAGTACAATGTTTACTGTCTGCATTAATGCCTTTTGTCAGAATTTTTGGCTACAGATACCATTGATACAGGGAAACCTAAAAATGCTTTTGGCCCTTTGAAAATAACACCTATATATTATTTGGCCTGTTGAATAGCTCTTCATTCTTTGACAGCTTTGAAAGGTTACTGAGACCTAGGATAGTTGAAAACCTACACATAACCTACTATAACCAGGAAGGAACAACATACAAGTTTAAAGAATCATTTTTGTTTACTATGAAATGTAATTAATAACTGGCTTAAGCAAGATTGTATGCTTTTTTCTCAGGGCTTATTGAGTTGAAATTAGGTTCCTGGTGTGAAATGAAAATGTAACTGTAAATTTAAACACAGTTTCATTTATTCATAAGAATAAGAATATATAATCAAGGCAATTATGCTTCATACAAACTAGGGTTAACTCTGAAAATATTTTATAACCCACCAGTCATAACAGACACTAGCTAATACTATTGGTACACCCAAAATAATGTACGTAAAACAAAAAGGCATTCCATAGACCATAAATTTCTATCTTCTTCTTCCCTATTATAAACTTTTGCTAGAATCTAATTTCTTATCATGATACCTATGTACATACATATTAAAAGCTTTCTTAAACACAGTACTTTTTAAAGGAGGCGATGAGCGTCAATTGACTTGATGTTTATTACTTCTAAAAATCTTTGATTTACTAAGTCTTTGATTTACTAAGGATTTCTAGGAAGTCCATCATGCTATCTTGATTTTTTACTGTATCTTTTTGTATCGAAACAAAACAAAATAAAAGTCATTCACTAACAACTGCTAATAACCATTGAAAATTTCTTTAATCTATTTGGAAATAGTTCTAAAGAGAAATCCTAGAGAATTAGGTCTATAGTTAGTGAAATATTTCACCTTGATACTATCAGAAAGGATGTTATGGCGAATCAAGGAAGACATATTTTTTACGCTTTTCAATAAAAACATTGTTTAGATATGAGGTAGGTAAAAGAGTTATAATAAACAGTGTTTTTCTCTAGTAGTTTTTAATTTAGCTGGGTAACAAGTAATTAAAATTACATGAAACATGTTTACACATGAATTTGAGTATAGATGCCTTAAGAATAATAGTAATTTACACAGAAGACAAAGTCTTTGTTCTTTAGAGGCATATTACCCAATTTAGTATAAGCAAACTAAGTAGAGTGTGGATATGATGACTTGAGAAAACACAGTCTCAGAAATACATATGTCTACATTTCATGTAATAACATTGTTACTTTGTCACTGGTCATATAGATGACCTGTTTAAGACAAAAAGTCACATTATATACATTTTCCACATAACTGAGGTAGAGTACAAATTATGACATACATAGATGGCACACTGTTCTTTTCCTTTTGTGGGGTGTGTGGACACCTCCCACGCTTTCATGTTTATAGACCATGGCCATAGGAAAAGATACAATGTTTCAGTACCAATTAAAGGAACAAATTTTTTTCCTCGAAAACCTCCATAATCTAAAGCTGTTATTAAGTGTCACAGGAAGTTTTACCAAAATATGTTGCTTTCACAGTTTTTAACTCTAGTCCGGAATTTAAAAGATAAGTCTATCTACCACTTTCCCCAAAGTTTTGTAACGGTGATAATACATAAATTAATGAGACTTTAAAAAATAAACTCTAAAATTTCACCTCAAACAGTTATGGCAAAAGTTGTAGATCTTAGGTGCAGGAGATAAAATCATATTATTTTATACTCTGATGAGTTGTTCAGAATTCAATTTAAAAAAAATGAATACCTGTAGTATTTCCTAATAATTTCATCTCTATATTCCTTAATAGCTCAGATTTTTCTCTCTAAAAAAAGTCAAAGCTTAGTTTCAAAATAATGTTCACTTTTTCCCCCAAGGTATTCTGGAACTTCTGCATTATGGTGTTACTAGTATTTTAGTATTCAAAATTGTCTAATTCGAATGTCAATCTTATTAACCTTTAGCATCTGCAAAATAGCATGATCTCTGTCTCCGATTACTTATATTCTCGGTTTTATAAAATGTATGGATTTACGTAATAAAGAAAAATGAAAAAATAATGGTAAAATATAGTAAAAAAGATAATAAAAATAATTATGTAAATTAGTAGAAACACACAGATTATAAAGTCCTACTTAATTGCTATGGTTGAATTGCAAATTTAACTTTGAATTTCTTGACAGCCAAAGTTAATACGGAACATAGATTAAATAATTAGAAAAAATATATCAATTCCGCCATAGAAAGCAGTCCTTTTGATCATTTAATTATTTGGAAAGCTAGTGGGCTAAGTGATTGGATTTATTTTGTTTAGTTGTACTCTATCAGGCAGAGCAGAATATAGAGCTGCAAACAACATTTAATATGGGTAAAAGTTTTAGTCACTTCTATATCCTTACAGATTCATTTTTAATGCCTCATTTATTTCTTTTTTTTCCCCTAAATCTCAAAGGAAGAGTGTGCTTTTAGCTGGATTACTGGAATAGCTGCAGCTGTTCCATGGCTTATATTAAAGGTAATTAAGCATCAATATTCGTAAACAGTGTACAAATACTTTCACATAAATTATATAACTTGATCTTAGCCAATTGAAATGGATTTTATCTTCACTTCATAGAGGAGAAAACCAAGGCTGAAGAAAATGTACACCTATGAAAGTGATGAAGTCTAAACCTACACTGCCCAACATGGCAACCAGAAGCCACACATGGCAGCTGAGCACTTGAAATGTGGCCGGTGTGAATTGAGATGTGCAATAATTATGCTAAGTGAAAGAAGCCAGTCATAAGAGACCACATACTATATGACTCCATTTGTATGAAAGTCCAGAACAGGGAAGTCTATAGAGACAGAAAGTAGATTAGTGGTTGATTAAGGTGAGGGCAGGAGGGATGAATGGGTGAAATGAGGATGGGGAGGAATAGCTAAAGGGTATGTGGTTTCTTTTTGAGGTAATAAAAGTGTTCTAAAATTGTGGAGATGGTTGTACATATCTTTGAGTACACTAAAACCTACTGGATTGTACATTTTAAATATGCAAATATGTGCTGTATGAATTAATCTCAATAAAGCTGTTAAGAAGAAGATATTTTTCTAATTTTAGTAAAAAATACAATGCTATTTAAGTTGTATTATATTTCTATGACAGATTAGCTTTGTAACCAAAATATCTGTGATAAGAATATACTTGTGTCACAATATTATTTGGAATATACACAGAACCCATTGTATAAAAACATGCTAATGGATTAGAAGAAAATATTCCTAATATTAACAGTAGTTTGTGGGATTTAAAGTTTCTGCAGTAATGGTACATTAAAATATTTATCTCCTAGGGAAAATATTATAACTTTCAAATATGACATTCCTCAAATTATATAAAATATTTCTATAATGAATAAAGTCCTAAATGGATCTAACATAAAAGCAAAAGTCTACCAGTTAAGATCAGATTCAAGGAAAGGATATTTTACCACTCTCACACTACATCTAACATTTGCCTTGAGTAGCAGTAACTTTAATTTGTAAAAAGTGCATCATTAACTTTTAAGGGGTAATAAAAGGCTATGTAAACATAAATATTCCTTCAGAAATAAATGATTATAAATGTTGAAGCACAGAAAAAATTATATTCAACAAATGTTACCCAAAGATTAATGCATAAAAATCAGTTTTTTTCATTTTAATTTGGTAAATTTAGTAAAATGTGCCATTATTTTCATAAAATCCTGGGTTATACTCTTTTCCCCTTATAGTTCAAAAGCAATAATAAAAAATTATCTAAAATAAAAGTACTTTTACCACTTGGACTCGGGAAGGGGAACATCACACACTGGGGCCTATCATGGGGAGGGGGGAGGGATTGCACTGGGAGTTATAACTGATGTAAATGACGAGTTGATGGGTGCTGACGAGTTGATGGGTGCAACACACCAACATGGCACAAGTATACGTATGTAACAAACCTGCACGTTATGCACATGTACCGTAGAACTTAAAGTGTAATAATAAAAAAAAAAAAAAAGAAAAATCAATTGTGAAATTAAACAAACACTTGTGGAATTTTCTGTTATCTTGACATAATTTTTCCCAAAATTTTACCATAATTATAGCTCCTTTAATGGACTTGTGAGTACAGTTTAAGTTTGGGATACATAATATGAAATTACAACAGAAAGGGTTGATGGCTCAGATTAAAGATTTTACCTACTTCAGTCACTGGGTCACGGTATTCTTAACTGTGAAAAGTCTTATTTTCTCTATGACCCCACAATGATAACAAGCAATATCTTAGAATGCTGAATTAATCATAATATTTTTTACCTACTTCTAAGTGTATCTTTTCTTAAAAACACATGCTGCAATTTAAATTTAAGGTTGTTTAGATGTTTTCCAAAATACTCTAAGGAATATTAATTCCAAGATATGCTTCAATAGACAAAGGGTTATTTCGTCAAAGTGAGTCAGGAAAAAGTCACTGATTCTATTTTGCTTTTGGAGAGTCACAAAGCACACAAACATAATAAAGGACTTTATGAAGTCCTGCAATTAAAAAAACACATATTAAAACTGTTTAACTCATATTTTCTTCTATACTTATTTGACGATGTAGCCTTATTTTTCTGCTTAATGCCTAATAGCTTCCAAAGAATTATTGTTTTGTAGGATACACTTTGGGAAACTCTGCTTTAAGTAAAAAAGTTTTCTATTTTCATAGTGCTTCATATTGTCCACTTTTAATCAGTAGCACATTTAAATGAGAAGAATTAGAATGCTACAGGCATAAAAGCCCTTAATAAATATTGCTTCTGATTACTTTTTTGCCCTTGTCCTAGTTACTTTATTAATACATTTTAAAAATTTACTTCTTATTCCTTTGAAAATTTTGATAGCTGGAAAAAGATTTTAGATTGGCCAAAGATCCAATGTCATATTAATACATTAAATAGTGTCATGACCTTAAAAAGCAATGAGTCATAGATTAAAGTTTATGCTTCAAAGAGCTACAAAGCAACAGTATAAATGAAAGCTTAATTTTGTTTTCTTGTTTGACAACATAACATACACTGCATATTTGGGGTTGGGAGGGAAACAGTTGCTTCTCCTCCTTCCCGTTTTTAGAAAAAAAGCCAGTCATACTGATCTACTTTCTGGAGTACCAGGGAACAAATACCATATCTTTTCTGAACATATCTCAAGCAACTGCTCCAATTAATAATCTGTTGTTGAGTACTGAATAAAATGAAAATGAAAATTTGTACCAGATTGGAAAAGATTTAAAAAAAAACTCACTAAGAAAATATTACACTAGCATGGCCAAGAGTGGACAAAATTAAGTTCTCTCATATTCTCTCTGAGAGAATGTAAATTGTATAATCCTTTTAGAGGGTAATTTGCAATATTTTTCAAAATTAAAAAATGAGCATGCCCTTTTAGTTAGTTATTCTATTTGCAGAAATTATCCTACAGATAAATCATACATACATTAGGTCAGTGCAAGTATGTTCACAGTAGCATTGTATAGAAAAGCCTAAATGCCCTTCAATAGGGCATTACATTAAATCTATGCAGTAGGAGAATATTCAACAGAGTTCCCTGAAAGATGAGACAGATCTTCATGTACTGACCTGTAAAGATTCTAAATTATATTTTTAAGTGAAAAACAGAAAGCAAATTGCAATAGAACATGTAGAGAGTATATACTGCAATGTATGACAAAGTCTGTATGATTATGCAACAAAATGTTAACAGGGGTTATCTTTGGGAGATGAGATAAAAGCAGAGGAGGTGGGTAAGTAAGGAAGCAACTTTTATTTTCTATTATAGGTATTTGTATTATTTTGATTTTTAAAAATAAAATCAGATATTGGTTTTGTAAATTAAAAACACAGAAAAGGGAATATTTTTGATGCATGTTTTCCTGGGAAAAAACCAAGGTAACAATTATGAATAGGTGTATATTCATTAGAGATTTACAGTTTGAAAATAATTTGCTATTATTTTACTACATTTTCCCAGCTGAGCCACTTAACTTCAGTAGCTAAGTTTACTAAGCACGAAATAGATGTTACGTAAATTTCAGAGAAGAAATTTTTGTGCAGTAAATAATTAGTGGTTACATAAAATTATGCACAAAATCCCACATTTTATCAAGTGAAAATGGATTCTCCTGTGCATTATTATTAGTAAAGACTGGTCAGAACAATGGAGTCATATTTTTCTGTACAAATCCAGGAAGTGTTTTCTTAGAATCTTTAATAAGATAATAAGCATAAGTATGAATAACTGAATGATTACAAGAGGCTTATAGTTATAGAAATCTAATTATTTCATTGCACTGATATTTCATGCAGTTGCTATTACCAAACTATTAAAATCCCCATTTTGCTGTCCTTGAAATAAGAATATAACCAAGAAAATCCTGATTCTTAATTCATAGAAGACTATAAAAACCTCTATTTTATAGATTAATCTGAGCCATTCTTATTGTTATGCCCAAGCTCCCTATGTTCAATGACTTAGAGGCAAAAAATAAAGGCCACTGTCTCTGATTACACCAGGACTATGGTTCAATAATTAAGCCCATCAGTTCAGGCAGTGTTTAGGAATTGCTCATTATCTTGATATTCTTTAGCAATGGCAAAGATACTCTCATTTTCCTAAATAAAATAAAAATCCAGATTTTCCCAAGTTAGCAGTGGTGTAAGAATTTCCACCTGGAGAGGCACAACCTGAGCATAATTTCTCTTAATATCCAAGAACTTCTTTGAGATTTTTCTGCTAACTGCTCTTGCTACCACCATGTTGGTATATCCCTCCTCTAATCTGTTTTAAGTATGCATGATGGGGTGTACCTTTTTCTTAATTCCCTGAAGCATAGAAAAACTGGAACAGTTAAATACAAACTCACTAAAGCTTGTAGTATCAACAGCAACAACAAAATGTAGATTTTGATGTGAAACTAAATAACCTCATTTACATAATATGGCTTACTGTTGTTGAGGTAGTATGGTAGGCAGAATTCTAAAGCTGTCCCCCCAAGATTCCAACCTGTGGCTATTCAAACACTAGACAAGGTAATGGTGTTAACATTGGGAGCTTGTCCTAGATTATCCCTGTGGGCCTAATAGCACTGACTCCTTAAAAGAGAAGAGGAAGGCGGGAAGAGTCAGTTACACAGCTTTTTCAGAAGAAAGAAACAGAGGGGAAAAGATTAGAGGCTGAAAACATAAGAGGGACTTGACTCACCATTGCTGGCTTTGAAAATGGAAGGGTGCTATGAGCCAAGTAATGAAGGCCAGCTCTAGGAGCTGAGAATGACCCTCAGCTGACAGGCAGCAAGAAGATGCGGACTTTAGTCCCGCAGCTACATGTAATGGAAATTCTGCCATCAACCTAAACAAATTTGAAGAGGACTTATCCCCAGAGCCACCAGAAAGGAATCTAGTCCTGCCAGCACCTTGATTTTGGCCTTGTGAGATTCTAAGCAGAGAACCAGCTGAGTCACACTGTGTCTGAACTTCTTTCTGATCTAAGAAAGTATGAAATAATAAATTTGTGTTGTTTTGAGCCTCTAAATTTGTAGCATTTTTTTATAGTAGCAATAGAAAACTCCGAGTCTCCCAGACTCTAGCTCATTTCTTGTCTGCTTCCATATGGTAGACACCATCATTAGAGTTCTTAATTAAAGCTGTGACATCTTCTTTCAAGTCTAGAACCAAACTCAAAGAGAAATGCATTATGGAGAGACTATTATCAAATACCACTTTTCCTCTGTTTGTTATGGTTATATAATTAGCAAATATGAATTTAATAATAGACACTGAGGCCAGCATTTTATAGTACAAAAAAAAATTTGGTCTCCGTCCTCAGGAGGTTCTACAATCAGACAATATATAGCCAATAGAGTTATTTATAGTCTATATCTATGTAGTTAGTAGTGAATTTCAATCTGTTTACTTGTGTTTTTCTTATATGATCATTTGAAAATAGCAGACTATCTTATATCTAGGAATCCAACGTGTAATTATTCCTTCTTTGCCTGTGTGATCGATTTGAAGAGATCATATTTAAACATTTAAATTTATTTTACTTTTGTAATTGTTTATGTTATGAAAAATTTTCAGTAGCACTTCATATTGATTAACATGTAAAAGTTAGAAATTGGGCATAAATGTGTGGGATCTTATTAAGCAAGGAGAAGTCAGCTCAGTTCAGAAAAAAGTAAAAGTACTACATATGAAGTACATAAATTTGCCATCCTAATGTAGTCCCTATGGAAATAGCTGTTATATAGAATATAGCCATAAATTTAAAAAGAAATTTTCATACTAGAAAGGCACCATCACCACACTATTAAACAAGAAACTAACTTTTGTCTTTATTTCATAATTAATATTACTATGAAACCTTGAGAAAGTCATTTAATATGTTGTTTCAGTTTCACATCCACAAAATGTTCTTACTACCAGTCTTATTTCACAGAGAAAAGTAATTCGTTTTAAGAATTGTGGTTATCTCCTCTAGATGCAAATGAAATACACTATATTATTATCCATAATTATAGTTAATTATAAACATATGAAACATATTTAAACACATCTATGAGTTGATTAACCCATTGATGTGATCTATACACGTGTCTGCTGACCTTAACGTATTTCAAAACAAATTCACTTGTTGAATTTGCCGCTTTCTTAGGTATGTCAAATAATCATACTGCTTTTAGTCAGCAACTATTTTGAAAGGCTGCTAATGATAAAACAGGAGTAGTACATAAAACCCGGTGCCGTTTATATCTTTTAGGTACAAGTTCATAGCTTCTATAGCCTACATAAATATTGAGAAAGTCTTGTGGAAAGAATATGGCTGTCATTCAATTATTTATGTTTCATTTTTTCTTTCACTATCATATATAATGATATAAAAATATATGATTATATATTAATATATAATTATATGAATCATTTTCATTGGCATACAATGTTTAAATATATTTTCTTCATTATAAAAAGGCTTAGCTTGACTCTCCAAAGCTATGAAGATACTGTACTGTTACTATGGTTACTATAACTTCACAGCAAGGAGAGAATAAATAAACCAATAGTTTGAGGACCAGGATTAAAGCCTGGGAGAATGGAACCATGCTCATTATGATTTGATGCTGTGCAGGAATAGTCTGGGGAGTATGATGATGTTGATAGTGGTAGGTGGTCCAGCTTATAATACAATCAGAGATGGTTTCTAGGTTGGATCCTGATTCAGCTTGTTATTACAATCAGAAGGGAAATGCTTAGGGACTCTACCAATTATCTTACTTATTTTGATGAGGTCTGAATGGAAGACAGGAAAAAAGCCAGAGTTGGAGATACAGGCAAAGCTGTATCAGTATTAGCCAAGAAACAAGAAGTAAGGGAGTACATATTGCCAGGAGTCAATGCAAGGTAGTCCAGGTATAAGCAAGTTAGAATTACAGATATAAAACTGTGAAACAATGGTGTGAGGAACTCGAGATTGTTATAATTCCTGCTTCAGACAGAACTGCAGATAGAGAAATAGAGAGAATGATAATATGAATGTGCCATCCTGAGAAGTTGAGTAGGACCAGTTTTGGACATAGCCACATCCTACTACAGCATGTCCTAATATAAAGAAAATTATGCAACTTGACTCAGTTCTTTTCAGTCTTTGAGGAAAAGAAAAACGCAAGAAGAGAGCATGCATCAGTGACCGGCCACCTCTAGAAACTGTGACAACCAGAATCTTTAGCGATTACTAGGCCTGTTTGGTGATGCTTCTTCAATTTTTACAAAAAGAATTCCTCTCAGGTGTGAAAGCTTTATATGACTCATCATGATACACTTTTCTTTCCTTGTTCTTTCTCTTTTAGCCTCTGTTCTTCAAAATCCACCTTTATGAGTAAGTTTCAATGTGGTCTGGGGACTCATTTTTCAGTAATGTAACTGGAGAAGTTTTAGTGTTTCTTATTGCCCCTTAAAAGCTGTTGAAAAGGGAAGTGGGGACAGTTAATGGGTACAAAAACACACAGAATGAATAAGATCTAGTTTAGCACAATGGAGTGAATACAATCAGCAATAATTTATTATACGTTTTAAAATAACTGAGTATAATTTCGTTGTAACACAATAAAAGGATAAATGCTTGAAGGGATAGAGACCCCATTTGCCCTGATATGATTGTTACATATTATATGCCTGTATCAAAATAAATACCTCATACCCCATAAATATATACACCTACAGTAAAAATATGTACACACAAAATTTTTTAAAGTTAACAGGAAATTTTTAAAAAGAAAGAAAATAAAGATCCTGAAGTGTAGGAAATAAATGACAGATAATTCTGAAAAAAAAAAAAAACTTGTTGAAAACTCTTTATGCTAAAGCAATTATATTTTAGCAGATAACCCATCTTTTGGCTTAACGAAAGTGGCAGCTCTTCAAAGGTGCACTTGGTGTATGTACAAGAAAGAAGAGTACATATTCATCGTAGAGGTGATTTTGGAGATACAGGAAGACTCTCTGTCTCTACAGACTTTTCTCTCTACTTGTCAATGACTAAAATCTCCTTTACAAATTCACTATTTTGGCTTAAGAGTTTTCAAATACTTGCAGAGAGTACTTAAGCATTTTAACCCTTCTGTATCTTAATGGAAATGTATTAGCCAATTAGTTCCTGAGAAAATAAAAAGGGTGAAAGTATCTGAAAACACTTAATAGGGATCAGGTATAGAAAGGAAGGCAGCCCTATTCAAAGAGAACAGAAAGTGGAGAATATCAGAAAATTTTCCAGCTTCACAATTTTAGCAGGACTTAACTCAAAATCATTTATTGTTTCTTTTCCTTCCTTCTTCCCTGCAACACCTTTCTTTCTGTTGCTTCTTTAGTTTCCTCATGTAAGAAGTAAAATCAGGAATCGTAATATCTATTTTAAAGAGCAACTATGGGGTTTTAAAAAGTTAATAAACTAGAAAGTGCTTTGCAAAGTACCAAGAACATAGCTGATGTTCAAATAAATGACTATCACTTCTCCTGCTTCTCCTGTCTCGTTGTTATTTGGCTTAAGAAATAACGCATTTTCAGCCGGGCGCGGTGGCTCACGTCTGTAATCCCAGCACTTTGGGAGGCCGAGGTGGGTGGATCACGAGGTCAGGAGATCAAGACCATCCTGGCTAACACAGTGAAACCCCATCTCTACTAAAAAGACAAAAAATTAGCCAGGCATGGTGGCAGGCTCCTGTAGTCCCAGCTGCTCGGGAGGCTGAGGCAGGAGAATGGCGTGAACCCAGGAGCCGAGATTGCGCCACTGCACTCCAGCCTGGGCGACAGAGCAAGACTCCGTCTCAAGAAAAAAACAAAAAAACCGCATTTTCTTCTAAATGAATACGGCAGTAAACCAATATTAAGAAGGTAATATATTGTCATTACTCCTGAATTTATTTTTTAGCTCTTTGTGCTTTTTTAAGCCCATAATCTTTCAGCTTGCCATTTAACCTCCATACCCCGCAACAAAATATGCCAAGAAACCTATTATCAACTAGTTTAAGAGCCTGATTTAAATATCACTTCTTTTTTTTTTTTTTTTTTTTTGAGACGGAGTCTCGCTGTGTCGCCCAGGCTGGAGTGCAGTGGCCGGATCTCAGCTCATTGCAAGCTCCGCCTCCCGGGTTTTTACGCCATTCTCCTGCCTCAGCCTCCCGAGTAGCTGGGACTACAGGCACCCACCACCTCGCCCGGCTAGTTTTTTGTATTTTTTAGTAGAGACGGGGTTTCACCGTGTTAGCCAGGATGGTCTCGAACTCCTGACCTCGTGATCCGCCCGTCTCGGCCTCCCAAAGTGCTGGGATTACAGGCTTGAGCCACCGCGCCCGGCCTAAATATCACTTCTATTTCCTTTTCCTAAACTTCTTTAGTAATGGTTAAAATGATCCTTTAGGGCCGGGTGCAGTGGCTCACGCCTGTAATCCCTGCACTTTGGGAGCTGAGGCGGGTGGATCCCCTGAGGTCAGGAGTTCGACACCAGCTTGGCCAAGGTGGTGAAACCCCATCTCTACTAAAAATACAAAAATTAGCTGGGCATGGTGGGCAGATGCCTGTAATCCCAGCTACCTGGGAGGCTGGGGCAGGAGAATTGCTTGAACCAAGGAGGCAGAGATTGCAGTGGGCTGAGATCACGCCATTGCTCTCCAGCCTGGGAGACTAGAGAAACTCTGTCTCAAAATAAATAAATAAATAAATAAATAAATATATCCTTTAATGTTACCCACTACTTCTAGACCATGAAACTCTAAGTCCTAGAATCAGATTTAATTTTAAAAATCAGAAGAGCTAAGGTAGTAAATATTTTAAGAAAGCAATAGCTTATAACTTTTTTCTTTGTTCTGTAAAAAATGTTTCATAGCATTATAGAAACTCTCATGATCAAAACCATAGTAAAAACATTAAATATTACTTCAATAAAATAATTGAGTGTTCATTAAAATAAACAATAATGTCATTGTTAACCTATAATTATCCACAAAGGGCAGAACTTCCCAAACTGCACAGATCAGGAAGCAGCACAGCCTAACTGCCTACTTGTGTCATTTTTCTTGAAGAATGCCAAAACCCAGAAAGATTAATTCTAGGTAACAGGTATGAAACAAGTGTCTTCCAATAGCATTCTGAATTAAGTAGAAGACTGAAAATGAATACTCATTTTAAAGAATTTTTCTTTCATGCATGAGTATTAAATTTGTTACACTTGTTTCACAGTCTTAAACACTTATATTGGTCAGAAAATAAAAGACCAAAAATGAGCGGAGGCATTGTTAAATGCACTAAAAGCAGACATAGTAAGCAGGAAAGTTGTAATTTTATGCAGAGACTACAAAAAATGTGTTAGATAGCAAACGTATGGACACTGGTAACATTTCAAGGTTATTTTAGTGGAAAATGCCACTCTTTCACAACAATGAAGCCAAACTTCTTGACTGGGCAATTTTCATGTAATCCACATAGTTAAGAGTAGAGAACTCCTTTTGGAGTTTGGAAAGAACTGAAAATTAAGTATGAGGTGGAATACTGGCTGGACTAAGTGACATTTAAAGTTCTTTCTTATATTTTGAGATTTTAAAATTATCCAAGAAGATGTTTGGGAATCTATTTCCACACTTAGTCATATCCTCTCCTACATCTTCAGTATTCACTTCCCTTTATGCTCAAACACAAAAAGATTTCTCTCATTTTTGGAGTATAAATGTTTGAATATCCAAAAGCATCAACTAGAATAGGTAGGCAAACTTTTTCTGTAAAGGGCCACATGGCAAATATTTTAGGCTTTGTGGATCATGTGGTTTCCTTGATCTACAGATGCTCAGATACTACTCATCTTAGCCACTGGAGCACAAAAGTAAACACAGACAATATACAATAACAAATGAACTTGGCCGTGTTCGGGCAAACTTTATTTATCAAATAAAAATTATTTATCAAGCAAAAAAAACCCAACCAAACATAAAAGCAGCAGGTAAAATCTGGCTGGTGGCCCATACTTTGCTAGCCCGAAAACTAGGGCTTTTTCTTCTTTGTTTCTTTACAGTTGGTACCTCCCATTTCTACCATGTATTTCCTCTTAAAGTCCTGATGATCCAGACTTCTTCACATCTTAAAAGTTAACATTTATTAATAATTAAATTAGATGATGCCCTAACTGAGAGCTCCTCCAGTTACCTTTATCAAGTCTGGGAACTCTGTCTACCATTGGGTATTATATCTACCCATATGCTTTACCTACAACAATTGCCTACCCAAGGGATACCTCCCCTGTTGGCCTGAAGCCTGAATCATCAACTCAGTAAATAAAACATTGAAGAAAAATTAAATACATAAAGTACACACCATGAGAAAATGAGATAAGCTTCAAGAGATTCCTGTTATTCCAACCCCATGGGAGACAGTGAACTTGCCCACACAACAAGTACCAGACTATTACAAGCAGCATTTGGGAAAGCCAACACACAAAGACTCTGTATAAGGAACTCATCCAGAGGCTTCACATAAAACAGCCAAGAATCAAATTAGGCTATAATAAACAATAAACATTAAAGTCTTATCCTTAAGAGGGGAAAAAAAGAAATTTACGCAGTCCAATAGAAAATAAATTCAAGAACAATTTCAAGAAATAGTCTATCCAAATGAACAGGAACCATAAAAGTGATTCTGGTATTATGAGAAAACAGGGCTTTATAACACCACCGAAAGATCATACTTGCTCCCCTGTAATGGATCCAAACCAAAATGAAATCTCTCAAATGCCAGATAAAAAATTCAGAAGGTTGATTATTAACCTACTCAAAGAGAGAACGGAGAAAGGTGAAAACAAAATTAAAGAAATGTTTTAAAAATCCAGGACACAAATGAAAAAATTTCCAGAGATATATATAATAAAAAAAATCAATCAGAACTTCTGGTTATAAAAGACACACTTAGGGAAATATAAAATGTAGTGGAAAGTTTCAACAATAGAACAAGTAGAAGAAAGAATTACAGAGCTCAAAGACAAGGCTTTTGAATTAATCCAATCAAACAAAGAAAAAAGAATAAAAATATGAACAAAGTCTCCAAAAAACATGGGATTATGTAAAACAGCTAAGCCTAAGAATAATTAATATTCCTGAAGGAGAAGTGAAGTTTAAAAGTTTGGAAAATTTATTTGAGGTAATAGTTGAGGAAAACCTCCTTGCCTTGCTAGAGATCTGGACATCTAAATACAAAAAGCTCCAAGAACTTCTGGGAAAATTCATTGCAAAAGATCACCACCAAGGCACATAGTCATCAGGTTACCTAAAGTTAAGATGAAGGAAAGAATGTTAAGAGCTGAGACCAAAGCATCAGGTAACCTGTAAAGGGAAACCTATCAGACTAACAGCAGACTTCTCAGCAGAAAATTTACAAGCCCAAAGGGATGGGGGTCCTATCTTTAGCCTCCTTAAACAAAATAACTGTCAGCCAAAAATTTTCTATCCAGCAAAACTAAGCTTCATAAATGAAGGAGCGATTAAGTCTTTTTCAGACAAACTAATGCTGAGGGGACTTGCTGCTGTCAAACTAGCACTATCAGAAATGCTAAAATTCTAATATTCTAAATATTGAAACAAAATCTCAGTATATACCAAAAGAGAACTTCCTTAAATCATAAATCTCACAGGACCTATACAACAATAACAGTGAAAAAAAAAACAAAAACAAAAAACAAAAAACAAAGTACGTAACAGCTAATATGATGAGTACAATAGTACATTATATCTCAGTATTAATGTTGAATGTAAGTTGCCTGAAGGCTCCACTTAAAAGATACAGAATGGTAGAATGGATAAAAAACCACCAACCAAATACTTGCTATCTTTAAGAAACTCACCTAACACATAAGGACTCTCATGAACTTAAGGTAAAGAGGTGGAAAAAGATATTTCACAAGAATGGAAACCAAAAGTGAGCAGGTGTAGCTATTCTTATATCAGACAAATCATACTTGAAATCAACAATAGTAACAAAAGACAAAGAAGGATATTATATAATAACAAAGGGATTAGTTCAACAGGAAGATACTATAGTCCTAAATTTATATGCACCTAATGCTGGAGATCCCAAATTTAGAAAACAATTACTACTAGACCTATGAAATGAGATAGATAGAAACACAATAATAGTGGGGTCACTTCAATACTCCAGTGACAGCACTAGACAGATCCTCAAGACAGAAAGTCAACAACAACAAAATGGACTTAAATTAAACCATAGAGAACTTAACAGACATTTACAGAAAATTTTCCCAACAATTAGAGAATATACATTCTTCTCATCAGTACATGGAACATTCTCCAAGGTAGACAACATGATAGGCCACAAAACAAGTCTCAATACATTTATGAAAATTAAAATCATATCAAGTATCTTCTCAGATGAGAGGGGAATAAAACTGGAAATCAACTCCAAAAGGAACTCTCAAAACTATACAAATACATGGAAATTAAATAATCTGCTCTCGAACAATTTTTGGGTTAACAATTAAATCAAGATTGAAATTTAAAAATTCCTTGAAATGAATGATAATAATGACACAACTTATCAAAACCTCTGGCCAAAACAGTGTTAAGAGGACAGTTCATTGTGTTAAATGCTTACTTCAAAAAGTCTGAAAGAGCACAAATAAGACAACCTAAGGTCACACCTCAAGGAACTAGAGAAACAACAAACTAAACCCAAACCCAGTAGAAGAAAATAAATAACAAAAATCAGAGCAGACCTAAGTGAAACTGAAACAAAAAAATACAAAAGATAAATAAAACAAAAAGCTGATTATTTGAAAAGATAAACAAAATTGATAGACCATTAGCGAGATTAATCAAAAAAAGAAAAGATCCAAACAAGCTCAATTAGAGATGAAACTGGAGACATTACAGCTGATACCACAGAAATACTAAAGATTACTGAAGGCTACTAGGAACACCTTTCCACACACAAACTGGAAAATCTGGAGGGGATGGGCAAATTCCTGAAAATATGCAACTCTCCTAGTTTAAATCAGGAAGAAACAGAAACTCTAAACAGACTAATAACAAGTAATGAGATTGAATCAGTAAATTATATATATTGCCAACAACAAAAAAAGTCCAGGACTGATGAATTCACAGCTCAATTCTATCAGACATTCAAAGACAATTTGGTACCAATCCTGCTGAAACTATTCCAAAAGACAAAGAAAGAGGGAGTTCTCCCTAAGTCATTCTATGAAGCCAGTATCACCCTAACACCAAAACCAAGAAAGGACTTAACAACAACAAAAAAAGAAAACTACAGGCCAATATCCCTGATGAATGTATTTAACAGATGCAAAAACCGTCAACAAAATTCTAGCTAACCAACTCCAACAGCATATCAAAAAGATAATATACCATGACTGAGTGGGTTTCATAACAGGGATGCAGGGACGGTTTAACTTACACAAGTCAATAAATGTGATACATCACATAAAAATAATTAAAAACAAAAATCATATGATCATCTCAACAGATGCAGAAAAAGCATTTGATAAAATCCAGCATCCCTTTCTGATAAAAACCCTCAACAAACTTGGCATAAAAGTGACATACCTCAAAGTAATAAAAGCCATCTATGACAAACCCACAGCCAACATCATACCAAATGTGGAAAAGTTGAAAGTATCCCTTTTGAGTACTGCAACAAGACAAGGATGCCCACTTTCACCACTTCTATTCAACATAGTACTGGAAGTGCTAGCCAGAGCAGATTAAAAAATAAATAAAGGGCATTGAAATTGGAAAAGAGGAAGTCAAACTGTCACTGATATGATCGTATACCCAGAAAACCCTAAAGACTCATCCAAAAAGCTCCTAGATCTGATAAACAAATTCAAGAAAGTCTCAGGATACAAAATCAATGTATACAAATTAGTAACACTGCTACACACTAATGACAACTAAGCTGAAAATCAAATGAACAACTCAATCCCTTTTACAAGAGCTGCACAAAGAAAATAAAATACTTAGGAATATACTTAACCAAGGAGGTGAAAGATCTCTACAAGGAAAACTACAAAACGCTGCTGAAAGAAATCATAGATGACACAAACAAATGGAAACACATCCCATGCTCATGAATGGGTAGAATCAATATTGTGAAAATGACCATACTGCCCAAAGCAATCTACAGATTCAATGCAATTCACATCAAAATACCATCATCATTCTTCACAGATAGAAAAAAATCCTAAAATTTATATGGAACCAAAAAAGAGACTGCATAGCCAAAACAATATTAAGCAAAAAGAACAAATCTGGAGGCATCACATTTGCAACTTCAAATTACACTACAAGGCTATAGTTACCAAAACAACATGGTACTGGTATAAATATAGGTACCTACACCAATGGAACAGAATAGAGAACCCAGGAATAAAGCCAAATACTTACAGCCGATTGATCTTCAACAAAACAAACAAAAACATAAATTGGGAAAAGAACACCCTATTCACTAAATGGTGCTGGAAAAACTGGCAAGTCACATGTAGAAGAATAAAACTGGGTCCTCTCACCTTATACAAAACTCAATGCAAGATGGATCAAAGACTTAAATCTAAGATCTGAAACCACAAAAACTCTAGAAGACAACATTGGAAAAACTTTTCCAGACATTGGCTTAGGCAAATAATTCATGACTAAAACTCCAAAAGCAAATGCAACAAAAACAAAGATAAATAGGTGGGACCTAGTTAAACTAAAAAGCTTCTGTACAGCAAAAGAAATAATTAGCAGGGTAAATAGACTAACCCACAGAGTGGGAGAAAATATTCACTAACTTTGCATCTGACAAAAGACTAATATCCAGACTCTACACAGAGCTCAAACAAATCAGCAAGAAGAAAGCAAATAATCCCATCAAAAAGTGGTCAGAAAACACAGGCAGTTATCAAAAAAGGATATACAAATAGCCAACAAACATATGAAAGAATGCTCAACATCACTAATTGTCAGGGAAATGTAAATTAAAACCACAATGAGATATCCACTTACTCCTGCAAAAGTGGCCATAATTTAAAAGTCAATAAACAATATATGTTGGCATGGATGTGGTGAAAACAGAACACTTTTTTTTT
>NW_012110364.1:77555-86257 GCF_000951045.1 Mandrillus leucophaeus | reverse complement strand
TGATTGCCATTCTAACTGGTGTGAGATGGTATCTCATTGTGGTTTTGATTTGCATTTCTCTGATGGCCAGTGATGACGAGCATTTTTTCATGTTTACACTGCTGGTGGGAATGTAAATTACTATAATCACTATGGAAAACAGTATGGAGATTCCTTAAAGAACTAAAAGTAGAATTACCATTTGATCCAACAATCCCACTACTGGGTATCCACCCAAAGGAAAGTAAGTCATTATATGAAAAAGATACATGCACAGGTGTTTATGTCAGCACAATTTGCAACTGCAAAGATATGGAACCAATCTAAGTGCCCATCAACCAATGAGTAGATACATGTGGTATATACACACCATGGAATACTGCTCAGCCATAAAACGGAATGAAATAATGTCTTTTGCAGTAACTTGAATAGAGCTGGAGGCCATCATTCTAAGTGAGGTAACTCAAGAATGGAAAACCAAATATTGTATGTTCTCACTTATAAGTGGGAGCTAAGCTATGAGGATGCAAAGGCATAATATTGATATAATGGACTTTGGGGACTCAGAAGGGAAGGTTGGGATATATTTATAGAGTATATTTATATATAAATATAAATTTTTATAGAGTTATAAATATAAAACTGTATGACTCTAGTTTATATTTATAACTCTATCTCTTATACTCTATGCTTGAGGTCTTGAACATAGTTTTAGTTCCTTGAGTGTGCTCTAAAGACATCCTTAGAGATTGTATTGTCCTGTGCTTCTTAAAGTTAAATGGGTTCCAATTGCTTAAATAAAAAGTTTGGAAACCAATACTTTCATCAAATTAGATCATTTGTCTTTCTCTGCTGCATACTAAATGTTTTTCTGAACTTACTCTATACTTCTGAAGTTCCCTATGCTTGATGTGCATTCCTATCTCATTTCATTGAAATATGACTTATTCTTTGAAGTCTGGCTCAAATTACAAACCTTCAAGAAGCCATCCAAAATACCATTCCAGTAAGAAGTGATCTTTCTGAAATCTTACAGCATTTTGTGCTACTAATAGGCTATCTAACATCTCTTCCCTAATAGATTTTAAGCTTTCTGAGAGTAGGTCTATGATTTGTTTAACTTTTATGTAATTTGTGTAATTTTTAAATTTTCCATAGTGCCTGCACAACACCATTTTTCTTTAATAGAAACACAGTTAATCATAATTGAATGGATATTTAGAAATTTGTATACTTTTAAAAAATCTAAGTGCTTAGTGTTAGTCTGATATTCTATTTAAAATTTTAAGCAATATTTGAGAAAAATGGAATCTAAACTAACCTTAGTATATTTAAATGTTTCACTGAAAATAGGACAAAACTTAATGTGGACTATTTTAAGAAAAAAAGCAGTTTATACCAAGGATAGATAAAGACTGATGGAACAATCATAAAGGACCAAAAAGATACAGCAGATTAAAACTAAAAGAATTTACATAGTTCTCTTATTCAAAATGAGGTACAGAGTCAGCATAAGGTTTCATTGACACACACGAATATTCCATTAAAAAAAAACAGAAAAAAGTATCTTTATATGAGATGTTACAATTTTTCCCAGTTTAAGTTTCTACACATTAAGATAAATGCAAAATAAATACACATCTAAGGAGTAAGTCTAAGGAATAATAAATGTACTTAAAATGATTAAAAAGAGGAATAATCCAATATGTAAAATCTGTGAGGGAATTTTATTGTGATTGAGATTGGATAACTCAGAAGAAGAAGGCTAATTCATAGTTAAATATATGAAAGTGTATTCAAATATACAAATAATGCAAACCACTTGATCTTCATCACAATAAAACATTAAACAAAAAGATTTGACAGTTAGTAGGATTAATCCTAGAACACAGTTTAAAGAGGATTCTGTATTGCTTTAAAATTGTGCACTGTACTGTATAATTTGGAAGAAAAGAATATTATTCTTCCTTGAGAAAGGAAATAAACTCCAGTTTACCATTTCAGTTAGAAATAAGAAGTGAACTTTCAAACATATAGTCATATGTATTTAGTTATCTGAAATGCCGTATTTTTTTTAACTGTTATGTTAAGTTCAGGGGTACATGTACAGGATTTGCAGGTTTGTTAGGTAAATGTGTGTCATGGGGGTTGGTTGTACAGATTATTTCATCACCCAGGTATTAAGCCTAGTATCCATTAGTTACATTTCCTGCTTCTCTCCCACCTCCCAACCTCTGCCCTCCCAAAGACACCAGAGTGTGTTGTTCCCCTCTCTGTGTCCATGAGTCCCCATCATTTAGCTTCCACTTGTAAGTAAGAACATGTGGTATTCGGTTTTCTGTTCCTGCATTAGTTTGCTAAGGATAATGGCCTCCAGCTCCATCCACATCCCTGAAAAGAACATGATCTCATTTTTTTTTTTTGTGGCTGCATAGTACTCCATGGTATATATGTACCACATTTTTTTTTTTTTATTCAATCTATCATTGATGGGCATTTGGGTTGATTTCATGTGTTTGCTATTGTGAATAGCTGAAATGGCATATCTTTCATTGTTCGTTAATTAAATTTATTATTTTTATTTTTAAAATACAGGTATTTTCACTTGTGTAAAAAACATCTTTGTCCTTTTTTTTGGAAAAAAAAAAAACTTTCCAAATGAAATAAATCAAATGAATGCAGTTCTTAAATAATGTGTATTTTTTTAAACAGAAATCTATTTTAATGTATTGAAGCAGAATTTTATTAAACTAGTGCTTCCAGTAAGATAATTTCACAACTGGTTAAATGAAGAGGAATTCTGACTGACAGCAAATCAGAAAACTTCGGTCACTTATCGTTTCTTTCACACAGATGGCTCTAATTCCAGGTAAAATGACTGCTGGCAGTAGGAAGAGGAAGACAGAAAGAGACAAGAAATTGAGATACTTCAGATGTCAATGGGACTGGAAAGGATTTGATAAGAGGTGGGTGGCCGCTGTTCCCCTACCTTTGGGCTACTGTATTTCCTTTGGAAAGGAGGATTTGGGTGAAAGGTGGTGAAGTAAAATTCCTCAATACCTCAGTTATGAGCACAGTGCCTTTCCTGGAGGCTCTCTGTGGTATTCTTTCTATTCTTTCTTATACTTCTGTATTACATGTTGCCTCACCATCAATTTCCTCATCAGAACATTTCCTCATCTCAACTCATACGTCTGTATCAGCTCTCATATCCTACTCTCACTTTCTAAGCAATTACGAAGTTTCAAGTAAAAAGCAATAAATTCCTCACATTACAAGATCAAAACCAAAACCACCCTTTTAAATCTTTGGATTAAAAGCTACAGAAATTACATTCTTATGTCAGCACCAAACTTTAATGCCTAAGAGAAATACACTAGATTCTACTTTTCCACTGTATTAGTCCCAGGCATATCCTAGGTTACATTAGAAACTATTGCCTCTCTTCCTCATTGTATGCACAGTATACAAATTCAGATCCTACACAGTGGATTTTAAATCAAAAGGTCATTTGTCTTTGTGGATAGAAAGATGAGACATAGTAGGTTAGTATCCTCTGCAATACACTCACATATCATTGGCACTTTTCATCAAGGCAAGCTTTGTAATGTTGACTAATTATTACTTTATGTATTTGTTAAGGCCCGTCTTTCCCACTGGAACAGAGCAACCATATGAGGAGGACCCTAGTTGGCACATACCACGCTGTTTGTCACTTAGTGGAAGTTCAACAAATATTTACTGAATAATAATATGTTATATTAAATGTTTATATGGCAGTGAATAATAGAGTGTCAGTTAAAAAAAAACACTTCATCCAAGAATAATATTAGAAGAATTTGTCCACTTAGAGCTGCATCAAAGAGGGAAGATGGATTCATCTTAGTGCTTTTCATTCTATAAAGTCTGCAATGCCAGATAGTTTTCAAAGCTGAAGGGAACAATGAGCCAACAGTCTTATCTTTTTCCATACTCCTGATATCATTGTTCCTAGTATCATTACTGCTTAGCTAGGATTTTATTATATTTCTAGCAAATAACTGCAACTGTGTCTTTGGAAGTCTTTCTAGTAGGTAACACGGAAAGGACTCAATTGAGTAAATAGCATCTAGCAGCCCCACATACCAATTCAGAATGTATGGGGATTTCATTTAAAATGGCCTTAAAATTGCATTTCTGTTTATACTCTGATGCTCAAAAACCTTAAGGCACTTATAAATTTTAATGAAATTAAAGACTTCTGTTTCTTGTATGTGTTTCTTGGCTCAGAATTAAATTCTTTATGGTTTATTTACAATTACCACTCCTTTACTGATTACTAACATGGACAATCCCTGTTGGCTATTTACATCTTAAAATATGTCCAGTTAAATTAAATAAAGCTTATACTAAATTAAATAAAGCTTATACTAAATTAAAAGTACTTTCCTGAGGAATTTTTATTTTGAAAAGAAAGATTCCCCCCCCCAATAATATGAAAAAAGCTAATTATAAAAATACACTGTTAGCAATAATGGGCGTCATATAAAGAATACCAGCTTTAGAGCTTTATCTGTCAACCATGAAACTGCATTTTAGTTTCCTAATGTGTAAAATGGTAATGATAATAGTTACATCTCAAGTTGTGAAAATTAAACAACAAATTCATGGTATTGCTAATTATGTTTTTTAATGACTGATAAATTCCCTTCTAAATTTTATATTAGAAAAAAAGCTTAAATCTTAATAACTGGTGGGTGTTCTTTGGTCAAGGAAGGTAAGTTATGAAAATTAACGTTTATTTCTATTTGTATTGACTCCCAGGAAGCATACAGGATGTAAGTAATAACTTCAAAAATATGTCTACAGTATTTCTTGAATCTCTTTACCGTTTCATCTAATACTATCATTTCTGGTAGACAGAATGGTCCCCCAAAGATGTCCATGCATTGCACCCTGGACTCTGGGAATATGCCACATTACATAGCAAAAGGACCTTTTCAAATGTAATTAAGGTTATGAACCTTAAAATAGGGAGATTTTCCTAGATCACCTGAGTGGGCCCAATCTAATTACATAAGCCCTTAAAAGCAGGGAACCTTCTCTGACTGGAAGGCAGAAGGGATAAGGCAGAATGGATAGTCAGAGAGATTAAATGCACAAGAAGGATTCAATGTGCCTTTGTCAGCTTGAAGATGAAGGAGGTCATGTGTTCAGGAAAATGGGAACCTGAGGTCCACAACCACAAGGAACTGAGCTCCACCAACAACTGAATGACCTTGGAAATGGAGTCTTGCCTTGGGTCTTAAGATAAAATCCGAGTGTGAATGACACCTTGATTTTGGTCTTATGAGACACAGAGCAGAGAAGCCAGTAGAGCTCACCTAGTTCTAGGATGGCACGGTAAATGTGCATGTTTTAAGTTGCTAAGTTAATGATAATGTGTTATAGCCTCAATAGGAAACTAATACACCATAGATCATGCCCTTATCATTTCTACTTTAATTAAAAAAGTCTCTTATTCTTGATCTCTAGTCTTTCTTATTGACAAAATCTTTCTAATTTATGTTGTCATGACCCTGCTTGAAATTCTACAATAGATCCCTATTGCCAGCCCTATGGCTCTAACTCCTTCAACAAACATGATTTGTAATCCGGCCCCAATCTCTATTGCTAGTCTCATTTATCACTATGTGTCAAATACTCTCTGCCTGCTCATACATAAGATACCTTCCCATATCTCTGAGTCTAATATTTCCCATGTCCAAAATATCCAGGCCATATTCTCAGCATCTTCACAATGTAAACATTATCCACACTTCAAGGTTAAGATCAACTGGTACCCTGGCAACAATGCTGGAAGGAATCATTTCCACTATTACATTAATGATAATATAATAATATTAATGATAACAGCTAAACTTATGTTAACAATAATATTAATAATAACAGCTGTCATTTAATAGAAACTTAGTATATGTTAGACAAAGTTATAAGTGCTTAGTATAAGTGCTCATAACAACCTCATGAAGTAGGATGATAGAGTCCATAGTTTTTAAAGCTGAGGAAATAGAGATTCAGAGAAGTTAAGTAACTTGCCCATGTGGCAGAATTGGGACCTGAATTCAGGCCTGCTTGAACTCTAAAATATATGTTTTCTCCATTATGCCACACTCCTTTACAGAATCTTGCTAATCCTCATCATGTTCCACCTTGTTTTATGTTTACTCAAGCCAACAACTCATTTCCTCTTGTAGATTTTAACATCCTAAGAATACAGAAGCTATGAGATAGTAGGGACAATGTTTTGTCAAGTTGTCTTCCATGGCATCCACTAAAATGAATCTTACAAATAGTGTAGTTGATAAAAATGTTTATTTAATGAAAAAATGTATGAATAAAATTTGTGGCTTAGGGAAATGATTAAAATACCATAAGAAAACATTAGCAAATTATTAATAATTTGATTACGACTACAACCTTCATGTTTGGAAAGGGATAATTCAAGATAATTTGCATTTGTAGCTGTAGATGTAAATATTCCTTAACAAAAGCTTTAAAGAGTTCTACTTATTATTTCCATAAACAATAATGAAACACTAGAATATGAGATGATAAATAAGAAACACTTGACGTATATCCATATGATCATTTATAGCTTCAAAACATCAATGTATCAGTTTAATAATTTGAGGAACACAGTTTCAAGTTACCTTCTCTATAAGAGATTAATTAAATTGTTATTCATTCATTTGTTCACTCATTTATTAATACATGCATTCCAACAAATACTGAGTATTTTGTAGATATCAACTATTATCTTAGGTACCAGAGATGTACAAATGAATCAGCTATAACTGCTTCCCTCAAGAAATTTATAGTCTGATGGGATTTGAACAAGTGCAAATAAGTTATAATACATGTTATTGTTAATACACATATGATTCTTCTTTTTTCTTTTTTTTTTTAGATGGAGCCTTGTTCTGTCACCCAAGCTGGCGTGCAGTGGCACCATCTCGGCTCACTGCAACCTCCGCTTCCCAGGTTCAAGCAATACTCCTGCCTCTGTCTCCCAAGTAGCTGGGATTACAGGTGCCCGCCACCATGCTCGGCTACTTTTTGTATTTTTAGTAGAGATGGGGTTTCACCATGTTGGCCAGGCTGCTCTTGCACTCCTGACCTCAGGTGATCTGCCTTCCTTGGCCTCCCAAACTGCTGGGATTCCAGGCGTGAGCCACCATGCCCAGCCAGATGACTCCTAAGATTGAAAAAACCTGCTTATAATTTTCTATTTTAAAAAAGTTTATTTTTAACTCAACACAACACCCCCTGAAACCTGATTAAGAAATGGGCAAAGGTCTCCAATAAACAGTTGTCTAAAGAAGATATACAAATGACCTATGAGCATATGAAAAGATGCTCAATACCACTAATCATTAGGGAAATGCAAATCCAAACCACAATGAGATACCACCCTCATACTCATTAGAATGGCTATTATTGGAAACCCCCCCAAAACAAAAAACATTAAGTGTTGGCAAGGATCTCAAGAAATTAGAACTCTTGTGCACTACTGGTAGAAATATAAACTTGTACAGCTTCTATGAAAACCAGTATGGCCTACCCAAAGTAATTTATAGATTCAATGCTGTCCCCATCAAGCTACCACTGACTTTCTTCACAGAATTGGAAAAAACTACTTTAAAGTTCATGTGGAACCAAAAAAGAGCCCGCATAGCTAAGACAATCCTAAGCAAAAAGAACAAAGCTGGAGGCATCATACTACCTGACTTCAAACTACACTACAAGGTTACAGTAACCAAAACAGCATGGTACTGGTACCAAAACAAATATATAGACAAACAGAACAGAATAGAGGCTTCAGAATTAACACCACACATCTACAACCATCTCATCTTTGACAAACCTGACAAAAGCAAGCAATGGAAAAAGGATTCCTTATTTAATAAATTGTGCTGGGAAAACTGGCTAGCCATATGTAGAAAGCTGAAACTGGATCCCTCCCTTACACCTTATACAAAAATTAACTCAAGATGGATTAAAGACTTAAATGTAAAACCTAAACCATAAAAACCGTAGAAGAAAACCTAGGCAATACCATTCAGGACATAGGCATGGGCAAAGACTTCATGACTAAAACACAAAAAGCAATGGCAACAAAAGGCAAAATAGACAAATGGAATCTAATTAAACTAAAGAGCTTCTGCACAGCAAAACAGCCTATCATCAGAGTGAAGAGGCAACCTACAGAATGGGAGAAAATTTTTGCAATCTATCCATCTGACAAAGGGTTAATATCCAGAATCTACAAAGAACTTAAACAAATTAATAAGAAAAAAAAAATCAAACAACTCCATCAAAAAGTGGGCAAAGGATATGAACAGACACCTCTCAAAAGAAGACATTTATGCAGCCAACAGACACGTGAAAAAATGCTCATCATCACTGGTCATCAGAGAAATGCAAATCAAAACCACAAAGAGATACCATCTCAGACCAGTTAGAATGGTGATCATTAAAAAGTCAGGAAACAACAGATGCTGGAGAGGATGTGGAGAAATAGGAACACTTTTACACTGTTGGTAGGAGTGGAAATTAGTTCGACCATTGTGGAAGACAGTGTGGTGATTCCTCAAGGATGTAGAACTAGAAATACCATTTGACCCAGCAATCCCATTACTGGGTATATACCCAAAGGATTATAAATCATGCTGCTATAAAGA
>NW_012110364.1:52849-77505 GCF_000951045.1 Mandrillus leucophaeus | reverse complement strand
TAGAACTAGAAATACCATTTGACCCAGCAATCCCATTACTGGGTATATACCCAAAGGATTATAAATCATGCTGCTATAAAGACCCATGCAGACGTATATCTGTTGCGGCACTATTCACAACAGCAAAGACCTGGAACCAACCCAAATGTCATCAATGATAGACTGGATAAAGAAAATGTGGCACATATACGTCATGGAATACGATGCAGCCATAAAAAAGGATGAGCTCATGTCCTTTGCAGGGACATGGATGAAGCTGGAAACCATCATTCTCAGCAAAATATCACAAGCACAGAAAACCAAATACCGCATGTTCTCACTCATAAGTGGGAGCTGAACAATAAGAACACATGGACACAAGGAGGGGAACATCATACACTGGGGCCTGTTAGGGGGTGGAAGGCTGGGGGAGGGATAGCATTAGGAGAAATATCTAATGTAAATGACAAGTTGATGGGTGCAGCAAACCAACATGGCATATGTATACCTATGTAACAAACCTGCACGTTGTGCACATGTACCCTAGAACTTAAAGTATAACAATAATAATAATAATAATAATAATAATTAGAAAACCAGTATGGCAGTTCCTCGAAAAACAAAAACTAAATTATCATACGATCCAGCAATTCCGCTTCTGGGTATATCCCCAAAATAATTTAAAGGAGGGCCTGTTAGAAATATTTGTACACCCATATTCAAAGTAGCATTATTAACAATAACCAGAAGGTGAAGGAACCCAAGTGCCTACTGACAGATGAATGGATAAACAAAATGTGGTATAGACATGTACATATACATAATGGAATATTATTCAGCCTTAAAAAAGAAGCAAATTCTGATGGGTAGAAATATCTAGAACAGTCAAATTCACAAAGACAAAGTAAAATGGTGGTTACCAAGGGCTGGGAAGAGGGGAGAATGAAGAGTTATTGCTTAATGGATACATAGTTTAAGTTTTGCAACTGAAAATAATTGTGGAGATAGACTGTGGTGATAGTTGCACAACATAATAAACATATTTAATAACACTTAACTGTACACTTAAAATCGTTAACAGGTAAACTTTATGTCATGTGTATTTTACCACAATTAAAAGTATTTTAAAAATATGTTTTTTAGAAGAAATAATATGAAATCCAATTCAAATTTAAGAAATACTAAATTTGTTTCCATGAACAATGAAACTGCTATCTTTCTTAGCTACATGCTGAGCCTAGATGCTGCATAAGTACCTTAACACAATTTTTGATATATTAACACCAGCTTTCACTTCCAGAAAATGTTATGTTTACCTCGTCTACAATACTTGAGCCACCTGAAGTTAGTAAATAACATACAGTAGCTTGAGTCAATATTTTAAAATAATGAATGATAGTATTATAAGGGCTAAAACATAGTTTTAATTTTAAAGGCAAGAAATATGCCTAAATTTAGTGGTAAAAGCACATTGTTAGAATCCTACATTAACATGCCATATCCTATAGGGTTAGTTTGAGATTTGTGATGATTTGAAAAGATAATACTATTACTTAACATCTCTTTTATTCTTATTACTTAGTTGTTTCCACAGATATTAGTGTATTTAATGTAGGCTTGTGTATTAATAGGGCATACATCAAGTCACTTTCTGTATAACCTGGTCTGAATGCTGTCCAAAAAAGTAAGCATTAGGAAGGATGGATCCAGGATTACAGTGAGTTGGCTAGCAATTGAGTTTTTCTACGTTTCCTTAGCAAACATCCACTTAGCGCTATTACATACTAGGTTGGTAGTTTTAAACCTCTAAAAATCTCACTTCCAGTTCTGTAAAAAATTATTTATTAATGATACACATATCCTACTATACTTTTACAATACATAAAATATATGTAGATATTTTAAAAGGTGATTAAAATTAAATAAGTATTTGCAAATAGTTATTTTAAATAATAAAATAAGTCATGCTCTTAGGAAAAATATTTGAAGTAAAATGCCTTATAATGTCTGAAAACAGTGGCTTAATGCTATGTGGCAGTATTAGATTGTAGCTTGCTTATTAAACCTGTTTGCTCCTTTTCCTGGGCACTCTCTAAGGCTATATTTCCCAATGTTCCATTTTCCAGCATCAGCTTTGTAACTAAACAGCCAATGGAATAGAAGCAGAAGTGATGTTACCATTTCCAATTCCTGTCTGTAAAGACTTCCCATGTACTGGCTGAAGAGAAAGGGCTCTAAGGCCTTCTAAGAGGGAAAGCCCACAAGATGAAAGAAGTCTTGAGCCCTGCATGACTACAGAAAAGGCTACTGGAAATATCTACTTTGGACTGATATTTGATCAATAAATGAACTTTTGTATTAAGTTTTCAGGGTTTGTATATATTACAGCAGGTAATGTATGTTAGGTAAATACAGTATTTTGAAAGTTTGCTTCCAAGTTCAGTTTTCTCATATTTAGTTTTAATTATGTCATAGTTGAAAAAGAAACATCACAGAGACACACCATAGGCCATGTAAAGTATAAACCTAGGGTAAGGTTTATTGTTAATAATAGTAGGTGTAAATCCATATTTTATTAATCTTTTTGATAATAGAATTTTTTGGTAAACTTCTTGTCAGATCTTAAAGTGTCGTATTGTCTTCACTGGGGGCTAATGAAGAGCTTAACTAGGAGTAAAAGTTGCAAACTTGGTATTATATTCAAACCACAGTTTCATCGCTATAACCTTTTTAAGCCACTTTCCTATTTTCTCATTATTAGTTTAGTTAAAACTAACACCCCCAGAAAGGCATGAGACCATCTTGCATTTAGAGTGAGAATTCTAGGTGAAGCCATATATTAAATATTTGTAAAGTTTAATTTCTTTTTTGTTTTTAGATTAAAAATTAAAAGTAAGTTCTACTATTTCTTTCCATTCCCCAGGGAAGTGAATCATGTAGCCTCATGGAGTTCATGGGCCTTTCACTGAGGATCACCATATGTGATATAACACCAGACACTGAGAAGAAGAAACTAAACAAGAAAAACAGTTTAACCAAGAGATAGATGACTAAATGATTACAGTTGCTAAATGTTATAACAAGAGTAACTTCAAAGTACTGTGTGAACTTATAAATTATTACAAGATGAAAAGAGCATAGATGCCTGAGTGACCACAGGTTACAACCAATGATCTCCACTTAAGTTCTGGATCTCACCTACCCAGTTGTTTCCACAAGTAAGTCCCTCTTATTAAAAAAACAAAGCTCTTCTTTGATTATCTCTCCCCCAAGTTATAGTTCCATTTTAGAATTTCTATTTATTTGTTTAAAAAAATCCTAGAAAGAATTGTTTTTAACTGTGCTGTCCAGTACAGTAATCACTAGTCACATGTGTCTATTTAAATTTAAAATAATCTAATTAAAAATGTAAAAATTAAGAAGTCAGTTAACTCACTTACCCTAGCCACATTTCAAGTGTTCAATGGCCACATGTGACTAGTGCTACCATATTGTACAGGACAGTGCAGATATAGGAGATTGCCATCACTGCCAAAAGTTCTATTGAACAGTGCTATTCCAGACTGTAATAGAAAAATTAAAAGTGAAGTCTCCAGATCCAGATTGTCTGGATTCAAATTCCAACTTCTACCCATGACATTAGCTGGGTAAATTGGGTAAATTTATTTCTTGTCTCCCTACTTTTTTTCCCCATCTATCGAATGGAGATAATAACTCATTCCTCCTTCATAACTTTGTTGTGAGGTTTAAATGATTCACATGTAAAGGCTCTGAACTGTGTCTAGCACATAATAAGTGCTTAAAGAGCATTAGGTGTTCATAATTTTATTCTCACTGACTCTGACTCACTTCTTCATTTTCTTTACAAGCTCCCATCAGGCTTTGTCCTCCACTGCAAGGTTTGTCAAGATTTACCAAATTTCTCCATCTTGCCAAATCCAATGGTAAATTATCAGTCTTCATCTTACTTGACCTGTCAGAGCCCCTGCCACAGTTGATCATGTCCTGTTTCTTAAAATATTTTCTTCATTTGGTTTCTAAGATATCCTTTTTTACATTTCCTTTAATGGTTGCTTTCTCTTAAGTCTTTGATCAATTTTCTTCCTCTTCCTGACCTCTAAATGGTAGAATGTCTTAGGGCTCAGTCTTTAGTTTTCTTCTTGACTGAAGTTACCATAAATAATCTTATCCAGTTCCATGGCTTCAAATGCTACCTGCGGATTACTCCTAAATTACATCCTTTGCTTTGATCTACTAGGCTCTGAATTAATCTATGCAATTAATCATGTAATAACTGTACTTAGATGTCTGATGGACATCTCAAAATCAAAATCATGTCTAAAACAGAATTCTTGATTCCCCCATGAGGATAAATTGGCTATTGATGTCTTATACCTACTATGTGATTTTAAGTTTTCAATGTACTTTTCATACATTTAAAAATATTATCTTTATAGAAATGCTGTTAGGATAGCACATGTCAATTCCATCAGTCAGACAGACATACTATGACTCAGATCTGCTGGGTAAGTTTTTAAAGAGTCCATATTTAATATATAACTCAGAGTAAGCAATAGATTTCAAGTCTCCTTATTCCCTCTATATGCTCTCTACTAGGTTATGATGCCTATCAAGTCATACTCAATTCTTTAGAAACAGTGATTTAAAAGATGAGCTTCCAATTAACAGGCAATGGAACATACAAATAGTGTGACAGAAGAGAGATATAACTTAGTCACTATGTGTGTTGGTCAACACACCTTTATAAAAGGTTTCTCCTTTGCCAATTATTATTTACATATAATTACTGTGATATCATCCAGAATCATTTCACTATTCTTTAGGAAGACCCCGTTTTGCTGAGTTTCTACTCTTCAGAAGGGAGGTAAGTTGTCTTGTCTGATCTTGAAATCCATGATGGTACAATAATATTTATTTTTACAAAAGTAAATACCATCTCAAAAAACTGAAATCATTAGGATATATCATTCATGACATAATGACTCTTTACCTTAATTACATATAGATCTTCACACAGAGACCAGGAAAATAAAGAGAATACTAAACAAATCTTTGAAAATACAAACATACTAGTGGAAAACACACAAAGAATTTATTTGTTTCAGGCAAGTTACTCAATACATCTTATATATTTATGTCTGAAGAAAGAAGCTATTATAAGATACAGCATTATAAAACTAGTTCATTGCTGTAGATAATTACTTTTGATAATTTAATATCTAAGCTACTAGAACATATGCTCAAATACTGAAATTTGAAGATTTGTTTCAAATACTTTTGGAGCTTATGATTCCATTTTTTTCTTAAGAAAATAAAGCATAATTAAAATCTTATTTTAAACACATATACATATGCACACAAATACAGAACTTAGAAATCCATTGAAAGTTTGAAGTCCAGTAATTTTTGGCTATGCTACAGTTAAACTTGGGCTTTAAAATGAGAGATAATCTGAATTCTATTGTCAGCAGGTCAAATCTATTAGGTGAGTAGGTATGAATAACTGCAAATTTTAAGAACTATTAAAAATGTACCCATTATAATGTCACCAAATGTAATGAAGACAATGACAAAGAGACTTTGTCATTTGCTATGTAATAGATAGGAAGAACTTTATGATATAACAAAAAACAAGACTACATTTCTTAAATCTGCCAACATGTCAATGTTTTTGAGATAAAAACCTATAACTACTCATACATGAAAACCAAATCGGTATTGTTACAGAATCTCAATGTATGGTCAATAGATCTATAATTTTGTAATACAAATACTATCAAAGAAAGATATATGGGATAGTTATGCCAGAAATGTAAAGACATGAAATTGGTCATTTAGAAATACTGACCCTTCTGTTTTTGAAATATTCTACATCTTATCTTCTGTGATACTATCCTCTCATAATTTTGGTCTTTTCTTTGTGATTGTTCCTTCTTCTTCTTCTTGGACTTTTCCTCCGCACAATTCTAAAATGCTAATCCTCCACAGGGCATTGTCTTGGCCTACTGCTATTTTATCTGTATCATTCTTCTTGGGCAATTTCAGCCATGTTCATGAATTTAAGTAACTCTCATATTTATGTCCCTGGTCCTGACACAAGCTTCAAAAGTGTTTATTTAAATATTCTAGACATTTCCACTTGGAAATTTTCACAGATATCACAAATTCAAAATTTCCTAAATCAAAGATTCATTCTCTTCCTCTTTCCCCAACATCTCTCTCTCTCTCTCTCTCTTTTTTTTTTTTTTTTTTGTGTGTGGGGGAGTGCAGGACAGAGTCTCCCTCTGTTACCCATGCCGGAGGGCAGCAGCCAATCTTGGCTCACTGTAACCTCTGCCTCCCGGGTTGAAGCAATTCTCATGCCTCAGCCTCCAGTGTAGCTGGGACTACAGGCATGAGTCATCACGAAGGGCTAACTTTTATATTTTTGTAGAGATGGGGTTTTGCCATGTTGCCCAGGCTGGTCTCGAATTCCTGACCTCAAGTGATCTGCCTGCTTTGGCCTCCCAAAGTGCTGTAATGCCCCAACCACTCTTCTTATATTTCCAATATCCATTAATGGCACTACCACCCACTCAGTGATGCAAGTCAGAAATATGGGAGTCATCTTAGAATTTTCTCTCCTTCACCTCCTCATATCCAATTAGTCACTTAATCAGGTAACTGACTACTAATTTTGCTCTTTAAAAATTCCCTAAATCTATCATCCCCTCTCTATCTTTATTACAACTGACTGAGTTCAGGAGCTTATCTTTTGTCTGAATTATTGTACTTCTCCATTAATTCACCCTTAAATGCTCTTTTCCAGATGTGGACTTAAGTTTACCTCTTTATTGTAGCCCCAATGGAATATAAGCTCCAAGAGAAGAAGGATTTCTGTCTCTGTTTTCTTTAGGATAGTCCCTGGCAAATGATAGGTATGCAAAAATTATTTGTTACATAAACAAATGGCAGCCTGAATGGGCTAAAAACTATACATAAAGTACATACAAATACGACCATATCAATCCTCTACTGAGAACCTTTTAAAACTTCCTATCATCTATAACTATGATCTGAGATGCTCTATGACCTGGTCTCTATTTATCTACTAGCCTCATCTCTAGCTATTCAGTCTAATATTTTATGTTGAAATTACGTAACTGCTTATCATTCCTGCACATATCATGGATCTATGCCTTGTTTCTTATGGTTTCTATCTAGAACACCTTTCTAATTGTCTTTTACCTGGTTAGCAGCCACTCGAGTCACTGAGATGATACCTCTGATTAGGTATCATCTCCAGGAATTCATTCCTGGAATTCCAGGTTGAGTCAAGTGGCCTTCCTCTGAGCATCCAGTGTACCTTCTATGTAATTCTAGATTCACCACTGGTGTATGATCTTGAAGCAATCTGTTTAAGTATCTGTCCTCTATTAGACTGTAAGCAACTTGGGTTATAAATGATTTCCTATTCATCTTTTTTCTTCATGTGTCTGGCACACGGTAAGTGGGCAATATTTATACATAACAATCCTGAATGAATGGAATTAATTATTTCGTTTCATATATTTTCTAAATTGTAGTCTTATTAACATCCATTTTAGGTTCCTAATTTAAAAAACATTAGTAGACTTTATTTTTTAGAGAAATTTTAGATTGACAGATGTTTGTAAGTTTTAAAGAAAAAAATGCAATGAACTTCTATTAGAGAAGTATAAAAAAATCTCAATTTCAAAAGGCCAACATATATCATATTAGCACAACATAGTTAATTATGTATAAATATTAACAATTTTAAGTCATTAAAGTATGATCTATATGTCCACTGTCCATAAATTAAACTTCTATTTATACATTAAAATGCAAAATAGTATTTTAAAACAACAAATAAAAAATCCAAAACAAAAATCACTTTAAATATCTTTAGTTACAACCAGAATATAAAAAATACCACCAAATAATTATTTCAACATAATATTGTTAAATAAGACTAAATTCCCAGAATTACAATTAGTTTGTAAAAATCAAGATTAGCCGGGTCCAAGAATTAAAGTAACCTTAAATTATTTTGTGCTGTAGATTTATATCTGACTTCTATGTACAAGAGTCCTAGTAGTCAAGCATAAATTAGATTTAATCCAGCTGCCTATAATTTATTTTGCAATAAAAGAAACACCATATTACATGCATTTGTTTGTTAAGTAGAAGATATGCTATTATTTCCAAGATACCAAGGATTTAATGTTTAATTATCAACACCCATTTGAAAAAAAGACATCGCTCTGATTCACAAATTTCTTAATTGCTAACAGTGGCTTTTCTGAGTAGGAGTGTTGTCTATAATTTGTTTTTGCAGATGTGATTTAGCAACTGAATTTTAAAGTAGCAAAGCTTTGAATATCTTCACTGTCAGCAGAAAATTCCTCCATCCCTGCTGCTGGAGAATATTGCTGTTTGAAGTTTTAACAGGGAAATAAAAATTGCAGTGAGAAAATTGACATTACTGGCAAATGTTGCTTACAAACTGAAAAGGAAGTTGGGTTGTCAGCAATACAAGAACTGTATTATTCACACAAAATATAAGGAGTCATCTTCACAGTATCTTGCTGGGAATGGAAATTAATTTAGCTGGTTCCAACTTGAGGAACCTAAAGAAAAGCAAATATCCCCCATTTCAGATTATCTTTACAAAGGATCAGCAACTGGCAATTGGGTGTCACAGCATAACTCTTCCCTGAGGAGGAAAGACGTTATCTACATTTTAAGAACACTAGCCAAGGTTCATTTTGAAGCAGGTTCATTGATCACTGGAAAAAACATCATTGTTGATCTCAGAAAGGTTAACTAGTTTAAAATACCCTTTCCCTCTGGAACATGTCATCATCCACATATTACTGCAATAAAATGAGTAGGAGAAAAGAAATATATCTTGTAATGACAACTCAAATATGAAGTTAAAAGTAACATTAAAATTCCTACCCGTTTGGCTGAGCTGAGAAGCACTGCGACTTTTCCGTGACAGACCAACAATAGCTACCATTTTGGCACCAATGCTAGAGCGCCGCTTTTTGCCACTGGTGCCCAAGGCGCCCACTGCAGTGTCAGACTGGCTGCCATCATTCTTCTCCAGTGAGCACATGTCTCCACTGATGCTGGTGCTTTTTGTCATGTTCTTCCCTGATATGCCCATTTGTCTGCTTTGCATTTTGGATGTAAAGACACTGTCAGCCGATGGATCATTAAAAGTGAGGACAAGAGTAAAAAGGAAAAGACAGAAAATGCATTTTAGATAAAACATTTGGAGTATAATTAAATTATATCATCTAATGGAATATATTTTTAGGATTTAAAAAATTTCAAGTACCATGGTCTTGATTTTGTGCCTTGCTACTCTGGGCCAACCTTACAGCAAATATGCAAAATCAGATTTATGATTTTATTTCTACTGTCAAAGACAAGGTGCAAGTTTGCATAATCACAGGAAAAAAATTCATGAAAAATCAGTGGTTCATTTAAGACACTATGCTGTCCTGCAAGTGGAAGTATGCCTTTAGGTAGGCATACAACATAAGGGAGAAGTTTACAAAAACATTCTTCTGTACTTTACTGTTGCTTTCAAAAAGAAATTAGACAAGTGGGAAAATTTTACCAAAAAAAAAAAAAAAAAAAAAAGGCCAATAATATAGTATCCATTTCAAGAGTGGCCCTGTAACTTTTCTCATAATAAAGTTTATCTACTAATGGTTAAATTTTCTAAAAAGACTTGCTATTTTTCATTAGCTTTGAATTAAAAAATACTTTATTTTACTTTACTTAATTTCATCATTACTGATATAAATCTATATTACAAAAATAAAGAAAAGAAAGATTTCCTTCTTGCATTCTTTTGAAAGAAAGAAAAATCATTATCAGTTTTCCAGACAGTGCACCAGAAAGCAATCAATGAATCACTGAGGCATGTGAGCTGATTAATAATCTACTGCAAGACTAATACTGCAACTGGGAGTAATTAAAGAAATGACTTTGGATTTTTCCACGATTTCTGGGGTATGGTAGAGGTAGATTAGAAAGTGAAGAATCTGGAAGCAGGCTATCTAGCTAGTCTCCATAAACCTAGGAGGAATATGAGGGAAGCAGTCTGTTTTGCAGGAATGAAAAGACTTATTTACACATCAATTTTTGACTCAGTATTGGGGAAAGTTTTATTTTGGTTCTGATAATGAATGTTTAATATATAAAGTAATAAAAAAGAATAAGAATCAAGAAACAGAAATATCTTTAAACATTACATAAAAGATGAGAATTAGAAAACTAACCTATTGAGGTGAACTCTTATATCTAATTCAATATCTTGGTCTTCCAAAAAAACAAAGTGTTTTCTATCCTAGAGTAAAATCTGGTTAAAGGCTAGGACCACATACTACTTTTGTTAACCTATGTAATATCTTCTCCAAGTATTTAAGAGGGAAAAGACCCAGTGTGAAATTAAAAAAAAATATATAGTGAAGTATACTATTATATCCCTCACATTCGTCTTAAGAAAAAATGTGGCATACATAGTCAGAAACAGGACAGAGAGAGTCCGTGTGTGTATGTGTGTGTGTGTGTGTGAGAGAGAGAGAGAGAAGGCACAGGCGGGTGAGGAGAGAGAGAAGAGAAGAGAAGAGAAAAGAGAAGAGAATATGTTTCTGTAATATCCTGAACTGATAATTTTCAACTTTGTTTGATTTTGATAGAAAGTAAAAAGACAAGGCTTATTATAGTTTAAAAGGGCCAAAGTTTAACAGAAACTAAGGCTTTATATTATAACCTATGTTCCATAGTTAGAATAAACTAGTGTTTCTGTTATATAGCAATTTTTGGGTGGGCACAATAGCTCACGGCTGTAATCCTAGCACTTAGGGAGGCTGAGGCAAGATGACTGCTTAAGCCCAGGAGTTTGATACCAGCCTGGGCAACATGTGAGACCCCATCTCTACAAAAAAGTAAAAAATTAGCCAGGCATGGTGGCACATGCCTGTAGTCCCAGCTACTTGGGAGGCACAGGTGGGAGGATCACCTGAGCCCGAGAGGTTGAGGTTGCAGTGAGCCGAGATGGTGCCACTGCACTCCAGCCTTGATGACAGACTGAGATCCTGTCTCAGAAAAAAGAAAAAGAAATTTTCACTGAAAACATATACTTTTCTAAAGAGCTACCTAATCTACTAATTACCAAGGATGTCAAAGATACACTCACAAAATTGTATCTTGTGATTTTTGCATTTGAATTTTTATGTTTGAATATCAAGGCCATAAAGAACTTGACCAAAATCAAATAAGATACTACAATAAAATACTAATTGGAACTGATACATCTTTTTGTAGATAATATTTTAATGAGAACTTGGTTTGAAACAAGTACACTTCTCTTCAACCTAACAACTTTAATAAAGCATTATTTACAAAAGGAGTTATTTATTTTTATTCATTTGTTTTTTAGAGACAGTGTTTTGCTCTGTCACCCAGACTAGGGTGCAGTGGTACAACCATAGCTCATCGTAACCTTGAACACCTGGGCTCAAGTGATTTTCCTGCTTTAGCTTCCTAAGTAGCTAGGACTACAGTGCATGCCAGCACACCCGGCTAATTTTTTTGGGGGCAGGGGCAGGGTAGACAGAGTCTCACTGTGTTGCCCGGGCTGGTCTCAACTCCTGGACTCAAGGGATCCTCTCTCCTGGGCCTCCCAAAGTCCTGGGATTACAGGCGTGAGCCACCGAGCCTGGCCCAAAAGGGGTTATTAAAAGTTTTATAAGATGGATACTCTTTTTATTTCCTTGAACTTAGAGATCACCAGGGATGAGTTTATGAATAGTGGCACTAGAGTGGTTTGTTTTGATGAGAGAAAGGTTGCGGCTAGGGTTCCTTTTCTTTCTTCACTGGACATCATCTAAAACTATAAGCAAAAAATGTAAAAAAACAAGCTACCATTTTTTTTTTTTTTTGAGATAGAGTTTCGCTCTCGTTGCCCAGGCTGTAGTGCAATGGCACAATCTAGCTCACTGCAACCTCCACCTCCTGGGTTCAAGCGATTCTCCTGTCACAGCCTCACAAGTAGCTGGGATTGCAGGCATGCACCACCATGTCCAGCTATTTTTTTTTTGTATTTTTAGTAGAGACGGGGTTTCTCCATGTTGGTCAGGTTGGTCTTGAACTCCCGACCTCCGGTGATCCTCCTGCCTTGGCCTCCCAAAGTGCTGGGATTACACACGTGAGCCACAGTGTCTGGTCACAAGCTACCAAAATTTTTAAAGTTTTGGGACTCTTGATTTATGAAATACTTTGTAGTAAAGAATTTGCAATTATGGGCAATATTTTAAAATGCTCAATTTGGTTAGGAAAAGACGTATTACATTAGCAATTTTTTTTTTTTTTTTTTTTTTTTTTTTGAGACGGAGTCTCGCTCTGTCGCCCAGGCTGGAGTACAGTGGCCGGATCTCAGCTCACTGCAAGCTCCGCCTCCTGGGTTTACACCATTCTCCTGCCTCAGCCTCCCGAGTAGCTGGGACTACAGGCGCCCGCCACCTCGCCCGGCTAGTTTTTCTGTATTTTTTTAGTAGAGACGGGGTTTCACCGTGTTAGCCAGGATGGTCTCGATCTCCTGACCTCGTGATCCGCCCATCTCGGCCTCCCAAAGTGCTGGGATTACAGGCTTGAGCCACCGCGCCCGGCCAGCAATTGTTTTAAAAGAGAAATTTCATAAGGGTTTGGAAATACAGTATATTTCAATACTTCTGGTGAGATCTCAGTGATAGATTTCTAAAGAGCAACTTGGCAATATATGTCAAAAGCCTTAAAAAAAAACAAGCCTACCCTTTAACCTGGCAATTCTAGTTTACAATTTATCACAAGGGAAAACTTAGCAATGTGTACAGATTTAGCTCTAATGATATTTACTGCAAAATTGATTATAATAGCAAAAAAATAAAATAAAATAAAAACAAGGGGAGAAAATCCACAAATGTCCAACAATAGTGGGTGTTTAAATAAATTATGTTCATCAATAAAAGACAATGTACTTTTGAAAATGCTGTTATATATAAATGTTTATGGACATAAAAAGATATTCTTGATGGTGGGGGATGGGGAGGGAGAAGCAGATATTTGTAACTTAGCTTTGGGTGACATATGTATTAAATATGGATTCACCCTACTACGAGGGGACATAGGGAAATTCACATCCCAGAGTTTTTCCAGTGACAGAAATCCAAAAATAGTTTTATAAAAAAAGAAGAAATATTTTGTGCTAAACTAACTTGAGAAGCCTAGAATCATGAGATGATGTACCAGTCATCTGCACAAAAGGAGAATGAAGAGAGTATGACGAAAAAAAAATATTGTGTTCAGAAAAATTTTATTTTTAGGGGAAAAGTATAAATGTACGTAGCCAAAAATATGAAATGTTATACTGTGACCAGTCTGCTAAAAGTCATTTTAATTTTTTCTGGTTGATAGCTATGTTTTAAAAAAAGTTTGTCTTTTTCTATTTTGTTTTTTCCAGAATAAACATAAAAAGTGTTGGCAATAAAAAAAAACTAAAACAGACAAATGAAAAAAGCAATCAAGGACCAACATCGCTTCTTCTTTTATGTAAGTCAAATTATTCAACCCACATTAGTTCATGTCACACGTTAAAGGTACAGTATGGATTTCTAGCTAATCCTAACAGATTACTACACAATATATTGAGTGTTGATATAGGGTGTTCAGTTCTAGAAAGGGACACTGTTTTTACATTTCTAAATATTGTTTTGTGCATATTTATAATTTTTGGCTTTAGAAAAACAATAAAAACTGTATATATTTAGTATTATCAAAGTTAAATATATAAAACTGCCAATATAAGAGACTGATTTATGACAAAATTATAGTTGTTGAAAAGTTGTATCCTGAATGGTTAAAGAAAAAGGCAAATCTAGTATTGTCAATCATTAGGAGAAAAGTAACAAATAACTACAAAGCAAGTGAAATATGAGTATTCCCCAAATACATAAATAGCATATTAGGGATTATTGGAAGATGTGATTAAATTAAATGAAGTTTATATGCTATGGGGCCAAAAGTTTTCATTGATAGGTTTGAATGAATAGAGGTAAGTGGTTTGGCTTCAAGATAATAAATAGCAAAGATGAGACAAAGACAAATTCTGAGTCTTAAGAATGCATAGTCATGCCAAAACAAATATTTCATCATATTAGAGCTGAGAAGGTAGTCTGGAAATAGTTTACCAAGGAATGAAAGACTGGGGTGATTCTATGGAGGCCTAACAGCTAATACAATGGAGTATTAGGACTGTGGCACAGGGACAGAAAAGACATTGAAGGATAGAAAGTAGACAGAGATAGTTCCAGGAGTGAAACTATTTATAACACCTTTGGCAAGGAAGTGGTGATAGAGAGGGCTTGTAGTGTTCAAGAGTTTGAAGACACTAGCATTCCGGTAGATTAGAAACAAACCCAGTAGGACTGGTCAAGCTCCTAAACATGTTATCTTGAAAGGCTTACTTCCTTTTTCTTCCCACTGTTGTGCTCCCTGAGCCAGGTGCCACAAATTAACTGAATACCTGTTACTATTATAACTCATACTTCATCGCACCAGTTGGCAGTTATTGGATACATGTCTGGATTTTAAAGTGCCATTTCTTGCATGTTCTTTGCAGGGAAAAAAACAGCAACAACAACAACAAAAAAATCTGGCTTCTGTCTAAAGTTCTCCTTTTATGTAAAAACTTTTCTATATTAAATACCATTTCTTTCCTAAAATGTGGTAGCTAAAATTATCATTATCCTAATTTACTACATCACAAACTTTATTTCACTTTAACTCAAATTACCATCTATGATTTTAGGCTAGTAAACTAGTAATCATTTATTCAACAAAGATTTAATGAACACCTATTATGACAAATATGGGGATACAAAAATGATATGACATAGTCTCTTTGATTAATTTGCTGGCAAGTATCAGCATGTAAAACACAAATATGGCTGCATAAGAACTTGGTTTTGGTTTACAACTGAAATTCCAATGGTCAACTCTAATGTCAAGAAATCTTAATTTAGTTAAATGAAAACCTCTCTTTGAAGAGTATGTAAAAACTGAGTTTTTCATACTAATTCTTTGACTTCTGGAGATGACAGAAATGTAAAGTTTAGTATTTTTAACATTATTGCAAGTACTATATATAAATACATTATGTTAATATGCTTGAATGTATTAGTATAGTATCTAAACGTATTAGAGGGCGTGTGTGTGTGTGTCTGTGTCTATGCCACAAAATGTTCAGGGTTAGGGAGAAATATCTGGCTAATTAACAACGTATATTTAGTCAAAAACATCTGCCTTGATTATAGCCATTAGTAATTAATCTATGTTTAAACTTCTTAAGTCTTAGGTCTCATGGCAGGAAGCAGTATTTCAGGGGTCACAAGGTAGGTCACTGCTTATTTGGGATAATTTAAGGAGCATCTAGGAGGCCTGTAATTTTCAAAATTCCTTTCCCAAGAGCTTGTTAATGCCAAAAATTCCAATGTATTAAATATTTCTTTTTTAAAAAAATGATTTGTTTCTTAAAGTTTGCTCCCTTTTAACATGTCACATTCCTAGAATTTGGACATTCTTATTTAAAAGATATTTACTTTGGGCCGGGCGCAGTGGCTCATGTCTGTAATCCCAGCACTTTGGGAGGCTGAGGCGGGTGGATCACCTTGGGTCAGAAGTTCGAAACCAGCCTGGCCAACATGGCAAAACCCCATCTCTACTAAAAATGACAAAAATTAGCTGGGCGTGGTGGCGGGCACCTGTAATCCTAGCGACTCGGGAGGCTGAGGCAGGAGAATCCCTTGAACCCGGGAGGCAGAGGTTGCAGTGAGCCGAGATCATGCCATTGCACTCCAGCCTGGGCAACAACAGTGAAACTCCATCGCAAAATAAATAAATAAAAAAAATAAAATAAAATAAAAAATTATTTGAAATAAATAAAAATAAATTAAAAGTAGTAGGCTATGTAGCAGGCACTATTCTCAAAATTAAGAGGTATAGCATAGAAAAGGACAGAATGCTCCTGTTTCATGGAGCTTTCATTCATACTGTCATAGTGAAAGACAGTAAACAAGTAAATAATTGATAATTTTAGATAGTGATATGTGATCTGAAGAAAATTAGATGGAATAAAATAACAAGGGACTGAGAAGTTTGGGGACAACATTAAATAAGGTTGTCAAGGAAGGCCTCTCTGAAGAGGAGACAATTGATCTGAGCTCTGAATGATGAACCCAGTCAGATAAAAGAAGCGTGTTCTAAGCTTAGAGAGGAGCAAGTGCAAATATCCTGAGGCAGGAATGAGAATGTTTGTTGGAGAAAATTTACAAAACTAAATATAAATGGAATGAAGTGAAGGTGAGCACTGTAGATAGGATAAGGCCTACCTGTGTGGGGACAAATGCATGGCCTGCATGACTTACTCATATTTAACTGCGTATTCAGGTATTACATCAGCCCTGCCCAAAGACTGTGAGAACTTAGAATGCACAGGTTCTTGTATCAGGAGACTTGGGATTCAGCTCAGTATTATGACTCCAAATATAACATCAAAGGGCATTCTGGAGAGATCATGGCTATCTTCCTTAAAAGTGATAAATTTATGAAGGCTAAATCTTTAAGGAAATTAGGAATATTCCTTTATTAACTGAACATAAAAAAATTCATTTAAACTCTTAAGTCTGTCTATATATTGAACCTTTACTATCTCTTGAATTTATAAATTATCTACCAAATTATTGAATAATAGACCTCTCCCTCCACCATAAGTTTGAAGGAAGTTACTTTAAAGAAAAATTTTAAATGTATTATGTTATATATCGTAAGCATATGTTTCTCTGTTTATTACACCATGCTCATGGTTCCTAATCATTTGTCTATTATGAAAGGATAATTTTTCAGTATCTTTTATTATGCTAGTTATATGTCCCTACACTCTAGCTGTGTTTTGTCTTCCTTAAAAACAATTAAACACAAAAACTACATTTAAAATGTACATGTTTCAAAAATAGGTGTCATTTGCTTTCTCTGTGGATTTAAGATAAAAATGTATACAAAAATTATGATTTTAAAATGTCTTCATTATAACATGTATCTTACAAAAACTGTATCTCTTCTCTGATGATTTCAGCTACTTTTTTTTTTTTAAATCATCCTTAGAGAGATGACCTGGTTTCCATTTTGTTTCTTTTTCTCCTTGAATTTTTAGTTCAAACATTTCTGGACTCAGCTAATTTAAACCATAGTAAACATCTTGCCACAAATTGATTGATTCCTTTAGCAAACATCTACCTTGCATCTACTTGGTGTTAGGTCCCAAGGACACAAGTGGGGGCTAAAATGGTACCTGCCCTCCATGCTCTGGCATATAGGGGCTGAAATTGACAAAAAGGAAGAATACATTGTCTTCTTCACATAAAAAGGGAATTTTCTCTAACTGTTCTGTTCAAAGCAAATACCCATTTCTAATTATCTACCTAGAGGTGCCACTTTTTCTAAATTGTGCAAAGCCTCCATTTAGGCAAATGGTAGCTTTGGCCCTGTGGTCAATAAGAACAATAAATAAGACATGAGACATAGTTACGATCTAAGGGGCATATGCTTTAGGGGTACAAATATGAGTGAAAATGCTTATACAAATTAGCAAAAGAAAAGGTATAAGTACAGAGAAAAGGGACATAAACCCAGTGTTAGGAAATTTCACTAGAGGGAAGGATACTATTGAGAATCAGAGATGAGAAAAGCTTTATAAACTTGGGTCTTGAATGGTGGGTAAAAATTATGACATGTAGAGAGAGAAAAATATTCAAGAGAATATTACAAATAATACAGTGGTTAGAATGCACATGTCATGGTTTTAAGATGCAAAAATCTTCAATAATAGCAAACTGAATTCAACAATACATTAAAAAGATCTTTCATCATGACCAAGTGGGATTGATCCCAGCAATGCAAAGATGGTTCAACATATGTAAATCAATCAGTGTGATACATTATATCAACAGAATGAAGGACAAAAAACATATGATAATTTCAATTGATGCTGAAAAAGCATTTGATAAAATTAAATGTCCCTTCAGGATGAAAACCTTCAAAAAACTGGGTATAGAAAGAACATACGTAAACTCAATAAAAGCCATACACAATAGAACCACAGCTAGTATCATACTGAAGGGGGAAAAGCTGAAAGCCTTTCCTGCAAGATCTGAAACATGGCAAGGATGCCCATTTTCACCACTACTATTCAACATCATACTGGAAGTCCTAGCTAGATCAATCAGACAAGAGAAAAAAACAAAGGGCATCCAAATTGGAAAGAAAGAAGTCAAATTATCTTTGTTTGTAGATGACAGGATTTTATATTTGGAAAAACCTAAAGACTCCACCAAAAAAATTATTAGAATTGATAAACAAATTCAGGAAAGTTGCAGGACATAAAATTGATATACAAAAATCAGTAGCATTTCTATATGGCAACAGTAAACAATCTGAAAAAGAAATCAAGAAAGTAATCTCATGTATAATAGCCACAAATAAAATAAAATACCTGGGATAAACTTAACCAAAGAAGTGAAAGATCTCTATAACAAAACTACAAAACACTGGCAGGAGAAATTGAAGAGGACACAAAAAATGGAAAGATATTCCATGTTCATGTACTGGAAGAATCAATATTGTTAAAAATGTCCATGCTACCCAAAGCAATCTACAGATTCAGTGTAATCTGTATCACAATACCAATATTCTAAACAGAAATAGAAACAATAATCCTAAAATGTATATGGAGCCACAAAAGACCCAGAATAGCTAAAGCTATCCTAAGCAAAAGGAACAAAACTGGAGGAATCACATTATCTGACTTCAAATTATACTATAGAGCTCTATTAACCAAAACAGCATGATACTGGAATAAAAACAGACACATAGACCAATGGAACAGAATCGGAGAAAATGGAACATATAGCCCAATGGAACAGAATCGAACAGAATCGAAGAAAATATTTGCGAACTACCCGTCTGACAAGGGATTTATAACCAGAATATACAAGAAGCTCAATCAACAGGAAAAAATGTAATAATCCAATTTTAAAATGGGCAAAAGATCTAAATAGAAATTTATCAGAAGAAGACAAACAAATGGCAAACAAGTATATGAAAAGGCATTCAACATCACTGATCATCAGAGAAATGCAAATCAAAGCTACAATGAAATATCATTTCACCCCAGTTAAAATGGATTTTATTGAGAAAAGAGGTGATGAATGCTGGCAAGAATGTGCAAAAAAGGGAACCCTCTTACACCATTGCTGGGAATGTAAATTAGTACAGCTACTATGAAGAAAAGTTTGGAGGTTCCTCAAGAAACTAAAAATAGAACTACCATATTACCCAGAAATCCCATTGTGAGATATACACCCAAATTGAAGAGATATCTGCACTCTCATGGTTATTGCAGCGCTATTCATAATAGCTAAGATTTGGAAGCAAATTAAGTGTCCATCAACAGATAAATGGATAAAGAAAATGTGGTACACACATACAATGGAGTACTATTCAGCCATATAAAAGAATGAGATCCCATCATTTACAACAACATGGATGGAACTGGAGGATGTTTTGTTAAGCGAAATAAGCCAGCCACAGCAAGACAAATTTTGCATGTTTTCACTTATTTGTGGGAGCTAAAAATTAAAACAACTGAACTCATGGATCTAGATTACAGAATGATGTTTATCAGGGGCTGAGAAGGATACTGGCGAGGTGGGGGTGGGGAGAATAGGGATGGTTAATGGGTACAAAAATATGATTAGATAAAATGAACAATATCTAGTATTTGAAAGCATAACAGGGTGACTATAGTTAACAATAATTTATTATACATTTAAAAATAATTAAAAGAGTATCATTGGATTGTAAGAAAGGGTGAATCATTTTTTTCTAACATGTAGAATTTCTAACACAAATATGAAGCATTGTTACGTCTGTGATCTCATTAAACAAACCTACAAATGAACAAATAAACAAGGCAATCTATTCAGTGAGGATGTCAAGAATAAAACTATGCTTCACTTCTAAGTATCTTCTATTGATTATATACCTTTCTGCTATTTATCTTATGCCATCTATTTATTATATACACGATTGTAAGCTAAATAGGGCAAAGACTTTTCCTCTTTTGTTCATTGGTAAATTGTAGGTTTTAAAATAATGTTTGCCACATGATAAGTGTTCAGCAAATATTTGTTGAATAAATGAGTTTATCTTTAAAACAAATGTAACTCTCTCAAGGTTGTGATGAGGTAATCCTCATGAATTAACGAAGCAACCCCAATGAGGTAACATATATACAGCAATTAGCACAACGTCTAGAATATGGTTAAGATATGTTGGCTCTAATTATTATGTACATTTACAATTACACGGAGGCATTAAGGCTTTACTAAAAATAGAAACAAACTTGTTAGATTTATTTGAAGAAGCGGCTATTTTATATAACCAGAGATGGTCTGTGGCCTCAAAGAAACAGTCCCTCAGATTTCATATAGCCAAATAATCCCCATACCTTTGGTAATTTCAAATGTGAAAAATATGTAATTCAATACAAACCATTCATAAAATAATCTTGGAATGCAGATGATTGATAATAATGAATATACAAGTAAATTTAATTTCATAGACTAATTTATTTGTTAATTTTCAGATTATTGTTAATATGTGAGTACAGTCGATTTTTTTTAACTTTTAAATTCAGGGGTACAAGTGCAGGTTTGTTACATAGGTAAACTTGTGTTATAGGGATCTGTTGTACAGATTATCTCATTACCCGCATATTAAGCCTAGTACCCATTAGTTATTTTTCCTGTTCTTCTCCCTTCTCCCACCCTTCACCCTCCAAAAGGCCCCAGTGTGTGTTGTTCCCCTCTCTGTGTCCATGTGTTCTCATCATTTAGCCCCCACTTATAAGTGAGAACATGTGGTATTTAAATTTCTGTTCCTGTGTTAGTTTGCTAAGGATAATGGCCTCCAGCTCTATCTACGTCCCTGCAAAGGACGTAATCTCATTCGTTTTTATGGCTGCATAGCATTCCATGGTGCATATGTACCACATTTTCTTTATCCAATCTATCACTGATGGGCATTTAGGTTGATTCCATGAACAGACTAATTTATTAACTACAAAATGTCAAATATTATGGTTGGCACTAAATAAAAAGTTATACACTTCTGGTATAAATGCTATACACAATCCACATGAATAAATTTACTCTTCAGTTTTGTTGGTAAATAATTATTAACATTGGAAATTCCCTTTATTCCTTAGATTATCCCTAGAAAACATTCCAAAACTCCAAAATGTAGATTTTCCCATACACCCCTTTTTGTCCGTTAAGGATGACAATTTAAGTGCTGTATTATTGCTTCTAGCTAAATGTTAATTAAAATTGGATAAAAATGCTCAGTGAGAGTAGAGACATAAGATAGACAATAAACGGGTCATCAAAAACGTCGCCACTGTAACCTGAACACATTTATGGCAAAAGTGTTGAACAAAGTATATGGATGATTTGTATATTTAATAAGCAGAGTAATTATCTACTGGTAAGCCAACTGAATTTAATTAGAAAACTCACATTCAAGATATAGCTACACTAATCAAGTTGTAACTGAATAATCAAAGTAGTCTTTATGCCTTGGTCTCCATATTGTATAAAATGGGAATAACATTATCCAGAACGTTACCCCAACAGTATCCATAAGGTTGCTACAAGGCTTTCTTTCTCCTTTCCTTCTAGCTCAATTAATTAGTTATCTTTACTCTTCAACATTATGAGAACTTTGAGCCCTCCACTTTTTTTCCAATATCAGCCCCTTCCTCTTCACTTATACTTAACCAACTTAGGTTCCATAGCCCATCATTTCAATCACTCTTTTGCAAATATCTTAAACTTTCTGAGTATCCCTCCTCATAAGACATCCAACTGGCTGAACTGCCTGATAAATCCTACCACTTGCTGCTTCTTTGTGTACATCTCAACATTTCAGCAGTTTTTTTTTTTGTTTTGTTTTGTTTTAAGGTTGGGAGACCTAAAAACCTGGTCTCACTCTGGCACCCAGGCTGGAGTGCACTGGTGCGATCACAATTCACTGTAACCTTGACTTCGTGGGCTCAAGTGATCCTCCCATCTCAGTCTCCCAGGTAGCTAGGACTACAGACATACACCACCACACCTGATGAATTTTTTCTACTTTTTTCTTTTTGTAGAGACAAAGTTTGGCCAAGTTCCCCAGGCTGGTCTTAACTACTTCTGGGCTTGAGCCATGTGCCTGCCTTGGCCTCCCAAAGTGCTGGGATTGCAGGCATGAGCCACCATGCCTGGCCCATATCAGCATTCTTGAAAAAAAATTCAGCAGAGCAGTTGCTCCACTATAGTTCACTAACATTGGCCTCAAAATTATAGCATACATGTTCTCCCCACTCATACAATAAGGAGTGCATACCTACCTTCTTCATGCTATTCAAACCTCTCAGCTTCTGCTTTCCTCTCTGCAGACTTCTCATTACATTTCATAGAGAAAATAGAAGCTATCAGATGAAATTCCCTTACACCATATACACGAGGTTTTCAAAAATTCATGGAAAATTCATATTATGAAAAAAACTTCATGAATTTCAAATTTTTTTCGCACCAAAAATAAGCTCATACTAACTTGTTATAACATGTCTGAATAGGATCTATTTTGAGGTACTAAGAAGGATAAGACATCCATTTGAAAAGATCCCCTTTCACAGCAACATTAATTCTGCTTAAATTGAAGCAAGAACAACAAATTTAGGATGAAGTTTGGGTAGAAAATGGTGAAATCACTAATATTTTATGAAAAGTTTATGGGGACAATGCCCCAAAGAAATCAGTAGTTTACAAATGGATGACTTGTTTTAAGAAGGGACAGGATGATATGTTCAAGATGAACCCCCCAGTGGTAGATCATCCACATCAATTTGTGAGGAAAAAGTTAATCTTATTTGTGCCCTAATCAAAAAGGATGAACAATTAATAGCACAAACAATAGCCAACACCATAGACATCTCAATTGGTTCAGCTTACACAATTCTGACTGAAAAATTAAAGTTGAGTAAACTTTCCACTTGATGGGTGCCAAACCTGTTGGATTCAGATTACCTGCAGACAAAAGCAGAGCTTTCAATCAAGTTTTTTTTTTTTTGTTTTTTTTTTTTTGAGATGAATTCTCACTCTTTTGCCCAGGCCGGAGTGCAGTGGCGCGATCTCAGCTCACTGTAAGCTCCACCTCCTGGGTTCATGCCATTCTCCTGCCTCAGCCTCCCAAGTAACTGGGACTACAGGCACACGCCACCATGCCCAGCTAATTTTTTGGGTTTTTAGTAGAGACAGGGTTTAACCATGTTAGCCAGGATGGTCTTCATCTCCTGACCTCGTGATCCACCTGCCTCGGCCTCCCAAAGTGCTGGGATTATACGTATGAGCCACAGCGCCCAGCAGATTTTTTTTTTTTTTTTTTAAACAGGGTCTCACTCTGTTGCCCAGGCTGGAGTGCAGTGGCATTATCATGGCTCACTATAGCCTTGATTTCCTCGGTTCAGGTGATTCTCTCACATCAGTCTCCCAAGTAGCTAGGACTACAGGTGCATGTCACCATGTCCAGCTAATTTTTTGTATTTTTGGTAAAGATGGCCTTTTGCCATGTTGCCCAGGCTGGTCTGAAACTCCTGGGCTCAAGCAATCTACCCACCCTGGCCTCCCAAAGTGCTGGGATTACAGGCGTCAGCCACCACGCCTGGCTCAACAGAAATTTTAAACAAGTCAGATCAAGATCCTGAAGCATTTCTTTGATGAACCATAATAGGAGACAGAACACGGCTTAAGTACTACGATGCTGAAGACAAAGCACAATCAAAGCAATGACATTCGAGAGATGGAAGTGGTCCACTCAAAGCAAAAGCAGACTGGTAAAGAGCAAAAATCATGGCAACTGTTTTTGGGGGATGCTCAAGGCATCTTGCTTGCTAACTTTCTGGAGTGTCAAAGAATCACAACATCTGCTTATTATGAAAGTGTTTTGAGAACGTTAGCCAAAGCTTTTTTCTGGGCAGAAAAACTGCCTAGAAATGCTTCACCAGAGAAGTGTCCACCACAACAATGTTCCTGCTCATTCCTCTCATCAAATAAGGGCAATTTTTCAATAGTTTTGATGGGAAATCATTAGCCATTCACCTTACAGTGCTGATTTGGCTCCTTCTGAATTTTTTTTGTTTCCCAATCTTAAAAACTCTTTAAAGGGCACCTATTTTTCTTCAGTTAATACCGTAAACAAGACTGCTGTGACATGATTAAATTTCTTACGGATAAACTAATTCACTGGTATTATCACTTCCAAAGTGTCTTTTTTTTTTTTTTTTTATTCAGACACACTCTGTTGCCCAGGCTAGAGTATAGTGGTGCGATCTTGGCTCACTGCAACCTCTGCCTCACATTTCCTAATATCTTGCAGTATCCTCTTGGTTTCTCTTCCTATTTGAATATTTCCCCTAGAGCATTTCCAAAGTGTTTTTTTTTTTT
>NW_012110364.1:0-52799 GCF_000951045.1 Mandrillus leucophaeus | reverse complement strand
AGACGCAGTCTCACTCTGTTGCCCAGGCTAGAGTATAGTGGTGCGATCTTGGCTCACTGCAACCTCTGCCTCTCGGGTTCAAGCAGTTCTACTTCAGCCTCCCGAGTAGCTGGGATTGCAGGCGCTCACCACTATGCTTGGCTAATTTTTGTATTTTTAGTAGAGATGGGGTCTCACCATGTTGGCCAAGCTGGTCTTGAACTCCTGACCTCAAAACATCCACCCGCCTTGGCCTCTCAAAGCGCTGGGATTACAGGCGTGAGCCACCATGCCTGGCCCCAAAGTATCTTGAATTTGCTGGGGCTTGTGTTGAGAAATAACATTTATTTAAAAAAATTTTTATCTTTTAATTCCATTTTTTTCACAAAGTTTTTTGAGGTCTCCTTGTATGATACATGATACTATATATCATATTAATGGATATTTGTAAATATATATAATCTCCAAATTTAAGTAGTAGGCTGAGCTTCTTTCTGAACTTCAGAACTATCTACCCAGTTGCCTACTTGTAACAAGCACTCAGATGTTACACAGAATATCACAAATTTGATCTGTTCCAAATTGAATTTAATCTTTTCTCTCAAATATATTCCTTCTTCAGTGTTCCTTATTTCAGTAAAGAGTATAACTATTTACCTAGTTGCTGAAGGTAAAAATCCAGAAGCACCCTTGATTTCCCCCTTTCCTTCATCCCCACACCTAATCTATCACTAAGTCTTACAAATTCTATCTGTAAAATATTTTACATATCCTTCCATTTCTCCCCATCCAGACTTTGACCATTGAAATCCATGCCACTCTGTCTACTTTACTGCAACAGCATCCTACATGCTTATGTTCCAACTACAACTCATTCGCCACATAGAAGCCACGTGATTTTTCTAAAATACAAATCATTTTATGGCAGTCTACTACTAAAGTTCTTCAGTGTCTTCTCATTGTACTTGGGAAAAATCCAAAATCCATATAATATAAAATATCAGAAGGAATTCCCTTCCAAATACCAGTCTATAAACCTAATTGTTCTGCACCCTATCCTCTGTTTCTTCTGCCTGTAACAAAAAGTGTCCCTTCTCTTTGGAAAAATCAATTCCTCCACAGGACCTCAGGATCCCACTCTCCTCTCTAATAGGGTCCTACAAGATTTTGGAGATCTGGTCTCTGCCTTTCTCTTTCACCTAAATGTCAAGCCATTTGTCTTTGTGAACAACTCTTTAGCCACAGTAACCTCTTCTAAATTTCTCAAAAATGTCAAGCTCTTTTCCAACTCAGCACCTTCACATGTTACATACTTCACTTAAAATGGTACAAACACAGATGTGGAATGTGAAGGGCAGAAAGGTTATGAAGTTTGCTGAAAGTTTTGTTGCTAGTATTGGAACCCAGCAGTCTGAAACTAGAACTTAGGTTTTTAGTTACCAACTTTACCAGTAGTATAAGAAGATGAATACAAATTCCCCCTAGCTTAGAGCAGGAGTTGCCACACTTTAACCTGCATCAGAATTACCTGGAGGGCTTGTTAAAACACAAACTTTTTGGTTCATTAGGTCTGGGGTGATACCTGAAAACTGCATTTCTAACAAATTCCCGGGTGATGCTGATGGTACAGATCCATCAAGCACATTTTGAGAATTGCTGGCAGAGACTTACAGAATACAAACTACATGCCATGTGAAAAAATACTAAGTCTTCGTTTGATGTTTAGTAAACAACATTCAGGTCACTCCTTTTGTTTTGCTCAATTACTTCAGACCTGTAAAAACTGTCTGCATGTAGCTGTTACCATACAGCTTTTTATGTTACCATAATACTTTACCATATAGGTATGATATGCTGTGGTAATTGTGCTTATCTGTCCTCCTATATCCCTTAGTCAGGAATTTTATAACACCTACAGTCAGAGGTTTATTTTATCTCTGTCTACCCGGTCAACATTTTTGCTTTCATTCCCTCCTATAATAGAGCAGGTCAGAAAAAAGGTTGGAAATTCAAGTATTTGGCCTACTGAAAGGTTGTTCTATGCTTTTAAATGATTAGCAAATGTAGGTAGTAAGTACCTAGGCTCATGAGACTGGAGTTCCAACGTTAGCTCTAGATAGCATATACAGCATATACCCTGAGACATATGATATTGATTTCTCTGATCTCAGTTCTTCAACTGTAAATTTAAGGAAACAGATATTATGGAATATAATCTAATTCTGTTACAAAAGACAAATTATAAAATGACCCAAAAAGAAAGTCTGCAAAGCAGAATTTTAAAATAATAATAAATAAGCTTAGATTAATAAAGAACATAAATACTCCATCCACGAAAATAACGAATACTCTAAAATGCATTTATCTTAGTTCTAATTATTTAACATAGAAAATAAGACAAGGAAAATGAACAACTTCCAAAATTATTTGAATGTGTATACGCATTTGATTGTAACTGAAACAGAAAATATGTATTTTATGAATTTAGAAAATTACTAGTTGCAATTAAGAATTAGAATCTTTACTTTTATCCTCTCATCTTCCATACATTCTTTCATAATCACAATAATAACATAAAAGTGGCAATTGGATCCCATTGTTTGCTTCTTTTCTAAATTCTATAGTGCTTATATTTTTAAATGTAAATCACTCTCTTTGGTTTTAAGTTAATCTAATTTACACAAAGGTATTACTCCAGAAATATTCCCAATAAACCCCAATCTTCAGTTCCTGCCTTGGTCAAATTTAGTTGCCATCCACTGTGCATATGTTTTTCTCTCTTGCCTTTCCCCTTATTCACCATTATTTTCCTATTTTGAAAGATTCAATTTTCTCTCCTCCACAAATTTAAAATAGTTTTTAGCTTAATGTATCATGCACCTCCTACAGCAATAACTGCATGATTGCTTCCAACCACTTACCATCTTTTCTAAGGGTAAAGAAACCCAACTCAATTTCTAATTTTCTAAGGGTAAAGAAACCCAACTCAATTTCATTTTCATATACATGCGAATGGATGAAGTGATTATTAGTTGATTATTCCAAATTGTCTACGTATCATCAAATATAACATATTTACTTTAAATAATGTATTAACATATGCATGCATTCATATATATTTCCTCCTCAGACTACCTGAGGGACATCATCATCCATCTAACTGCCCATATCAGAATACAAGAAATTTAAGATATGTGTTCTCTTATCCTTACTCTCTATCCAAGTTGAGGTTGGTTTAGTTTCCCATCTCTGCCTCTAGCCTTGCCCACTCCAATCATTAATTACAGTAATATTAATAATAATGCTAATAGCCACCACTTATATAATAATCTATGCTGGACTCTATGCAAAATACTTCACACATTTTCTCTTTAACTTACACAACTCTATGAAGTAGGCGCTATTATACTATGATGTCTATTTTATGGATGAGAAAGATGTGTTCATAGTAATATTTTATAGATAAAATTCTTGAGAGAATTTCTTTAATGACTTCTTCACCTATAGAATAAAACAGAAGGTCTGTTGCATGGCCCACAAAATGAGTAATGCTCTGACCTATGACTAACATTGACTTCACCTCCTTCTTTTTTCCCTCTCAAACTAAATGCTCTAGAAATACATAACTATATGTTGTTATCTGAAATACCTGCATAATTTCAGTTTTATGTGCCCTTACATTTGCTTTTTTCTCTTTCATAAATACCATTCTTGCACATGGCCACTTGGTTTACTAAGTCTCTGCTTGAATAAGAGTTCCTCTGTGAAGTCTTACCTAATCTCCACCGCCCAGCTTGGACAACTTTGATGCATTTTCTTTTATGCCTACTGTATATACAGAAAAACTTTGCAATAACATTTTCTACAGTAATGTGAAATTAGATAACACTTTTGCCAATTTGTTGTCATCTTCTGCCTAAGCACCTGTTGGCAAATTGGTGGGTTAAAATTCTCATCTCCTACGATGGGGATGTGGTGAGGATGGCAAGGCTCCCAAGCCCATTTTGAGAAACTGGGAGATGGAAAGTAGGTCCCCCAATCCTCTTCCATAGGCTTGGGAAACCAAGAAAGAGGTACCTGGACTTCTGCCACTACACTAAAAGTTTCAGTCAGCTACAGGATTCAGAATCATTTTTATTTTGGGTATTTTTACTAGAGTCGAAAACTGCCACCAGGTGGCGTCAAATTGTAGCTGGAATCTGGGCAGTGGGTATGCCCCAGGACTGCTAGGCATACAGTTCACCCAGATCATTACATGAACCTAGTATTTCCACATTGCATATGACATAGTGAATTTTTGGATATCAATTACAGTGTTTTCTCAGGATCTTACTATATATCCATTATGGAAATTCTTCTATTGCAATTGTTTGCCCTCATGGCATTTGTATATTTTGTCAGTGTTACTTCAGCTGAATAATAAATGTTTTAGAAATATATAGATGTCAACCAATTAACACATATTATTTGTACATCTACTGTGTATAAGGCACTAGAGTCAATGCTATGCTAATTAAAAAGAAATACAAGACACAACATTTGTTCTAAAGTCACTTATAACCTAGATTGCTAGATGAAGCATAAAGAAAAAACAATCCCAAGGCAAAACGTGGCAAGTGCTAAGTGAATGGTAAAGACATCAAATAATAAAGAATTTCCAGTAAGAAATGAAGAAATCACACAAATCTCCTCTGCCCATCTGTATGTTTCACAACAGTCCTCAGTTCTATGTAGGCCAAGCTGTTGTCTGATGATGAACCCATTTCTGCTTCTATGATGATACAGAATGCATTACCCTATCTGGCACAGTTTCCTCCTTCTTCCACTTAATCTAATCCTTCCATCTTCCAGGAATCACAGGTTATATTTAGATTATACTCTCAACAATGTGCAGACAATTAACGCCTACAGCAGGATGTCGAGAAATGTTTTTATTGATTTGTTTTAAAATCGTATTTATTTATTTGAGACAGGGTCTTGCTCGTTCCCAGGCCAAAGTGTAGTTGTATTATCAGAGCTGATGGTAACCTCAAACTCCTTTGCTCAAGTGATCCTTCTGCCTCAGCCTCCTATGTAGCTAGACCTACAGGCTTGCACTGCCACACGTGGCCATTTTTTTTTTTTTTTTTTAATTTTTAATAGAGACATGGTCTCGCTATGTTGCCCAGGCTGGTCTGGAACTCTGGGCTCAATGGATCTATCCTGCTTCACTCTCAAAATGTTGGGATTATAGGCATAAGCCATTGTGTCTGGCCATAAAATCTTATTCTTAACTCTCACTTTTGTCCCTTCATATAAACAATTTGGTCTAAAATGTACCACTTTATTCTTCAGCCACTTTTAAAGTCAAGATGTAAGGCATAATTGAAGGAAGAAATTATTTTTACATCTAGTCTAGAATAACATTCAGAAATTGCAAATTAGGTCACATCTTAGCCCATTGAGCCCAAGATTCTATAAACAACAAATACATTTTTTTCCTGCTACAAATGTAAAAGATATTTAGCCACTCTATTTAAAACAGTTGTAACTATTTTTTAATTTAAATTCAGTCTAGCATACTGAAGAAACCAAAAATTTAATGAAATGGGGGCACAGCTGGGAGTTAAACAATACTATTTATTTTGTTATGTAAGAGATAGATTATTTTTATGTATCTTAATTCCTCAAAGTTTAGAAAGTAAAACTCATTATTTATTTAAAAAGTATTACTCTTGTAAAGGCCTTTGGCAATTGTTTGATCAAATATCCAACTCATCAGCACAGAGGAATTTATAAATACCCCACCATCCCAAAACTGGACGTACTCATCATTCTTGCCCATGTTGGCTGTATGACCCTGTGGATCAGATAGTGACTGGGAAGAATTTAAATTTAGTGCTAGATCATTCCCACTTCTAAAATTAGCAGATTTGGTGATCTCCCTAGGTACAATGAATTAGTTATCATTTCAAATTGCCTCAGAAGAAACTCCCTGTTTCACCTGTTTCAATTGAGTGGCTTAATGTCATTTAATACGATAAAAATTTATTTGTTGTTTATAGAACCTTAGGCTACATGAGTTAAGATATACTCTGATGAAGCAATTGCTGAGTGTTACTCCGGAATAGATCCAAATCTCCTGTGACCTGCATTTGGGAAATGAGATGCTGCTTTTGGGCAGAGTCAGTATCAGTTGGCAACGGATGAGTTACCAAGCTGGTATTCATTCCCAGTAATGTTAAATTAGTAGTACATGATTTTGTAAGTACTGGCATTTCATGTATAAGTTTTGTCTTTGAGGGCAAAAGTTATATTTCTATTTCTTTTTTATTTTTATTTTTGCAAACATTTATCACTGTTTACTATGCGGTGTATGTTGTAGGTGCTTTGCTAGTTTTAACTTAATCCTCAAACAATCCAATGAGGAACTATTATTATCATCATAATTACATAGATGAGAAAAGTGGGCACAGTGAGGCTAAGTAACTCATTCAAGGTTACATGTTCACACAAGATAGTAAGTGAGAGAGCCATGATTCAAACCCAACTGTCTGGTTTCAGAGTCTGCACTCTTAACACAACGCTATATACAACACATGCTGTTCATTCATTGATTTGCCTGTTCATTCACTCTTCCAGCATAGCGAACTCTTACTAGGAACCAGCTCTGGGCCGAACAATGATTGGAATTGAGCCCAGATGGGTAAGACTCAAGAGATGTCTGCTGAATTCATGGTTTTGCTTCAAGTTTTATCCTTTTCTTGTGAATCCTTAGGTCACTTCTGATGTAATTATAACTTAAATTAAAACAAGTACAGCTGTAAGTGGCCAAGGTTTTCTTTTAGAATAAGATAATTTAGGGTATTTTATTTTAGAACAGTCAAAAGCAGGCATACTTGTGGAAAAAGTTAACCTGAAAAAAGTGAACATTCTAGAGAGTTAATACTTAACTAAAATTTAAAAGTAGGATATTACATATTTTCCTGCATTTTACAAAAGCCACTGAAATAATTTAACTTTTTCTTGATAAAAGGATAGTAATTATAAATATTATTTATTATTCTGTGTTTCAGATAATTTAGAACTTTGAGCTGAATGGGCACTAGCCTCAAAGTAGCACGGATGAAAACTAGCTTGAAAACTTGCCCTTCCTCTTTAATCCCTTAGTTCTTGAGGCAAGTGTACTTGTAGGGATTTTTCTATCTTGAAAAGTACTGAGGAAATAAAAGACCAAAGCAGCTTTATAGAAGTTTATTCCTTGTATTTTTAAAAAATAATTTTTATAATGCCATCAATGTGCTACTTTTCAGTTTCATTCAAAGCATCTTGATTCCACTACATAAAAACAACAGCTTCTAACTTTGTCTGACATGTGTTGAATGCTTACCCCATGGTAGGTATTGTGTTACAAGCATTCAAATATTTTAAAAATCTCATTCCACATTTCTAACATTCTTTAAGTTAGGTAATTATTCCTATTTTGCTGTTGAAGAAACTGAATATTTGGGAAGGTCACAAGCCGATGTGTGGTTCTAACGTAAAGCCAACTTAACCTGGTTCTAGAGACCATTTGCTTGAGTACTGTACTTTATTGGAGGACTTAGGCCCTATCAGCAAAACCCCAATGCATTTTATTATCCCATAGGTTATATTTAAAATCAGATTGTACCTATCACTTGATTTGGCTGGCACTATTTATTATCTAGCCATTGAAAAGTTTTGATATCCCCAAGTGAGTTTAAAAATAATGTTTCATTACAGTTGCAAAAAAGGTAAGAGAACACAGTAAAAAAACTATTTTTGCATTTATACATGTTTGCTTGTTTTTTGATTGGCCAACATTTTATTTTGCATTTAGACAATAGTTTCTCAGCTTCCATACTTTTATTACTTTTCATTAAGTAAATAAAATTAGAATAGACTTGCTTTTTCTCAACCACAGTAAGACATAAAACCGGTTTCTTCCATGAAACCGGTCCCTGGTGCCAGAAAGGTTGGGGATCACTGATCTAGTCCACCTGCTAGCCTCAGTCACAAGAAACCTAAGTCAGCCAACACTAAACTTTGCTTCTGAGGAGGAGAAAATTTGTAAACACAAAGGCGACCAGCAAAGATAAGCCTCTTATTACAACTTCACTTCTCATAAAATTGGAAAAGACCTTCAGGAATCAACAGCTATTCATTTATTCATCAACTATTTTGGGGCTCTGAAAACTTTCCCCACAAATGAAAAAATTAGATTTAGCTTGCAGTTTTTGAGTAGTTAAAGACGTGTGACCTTTTGAAAGGTTTTAGAACTATAATTTTTTGTCACCAAGAATACTATACATTTAAGAACAGGTAGTCAATTCTTACTTGTTTTCAAACTGGAGACACTTGATTTACTGATATAACATAACCGTGTAAGTTGTTCATCATTAACATATCAATTTTTTAAAAAAATATTCTCTAGGGTCATTTAAGATATCTCCTGTGGTAACAGAGATGTTATTCGTAAGGCCACGGCATCCTTCTAAAGCTTTATGATTTGCTGACATTTTACTTAAGCTCTTTAATTTTGTCTCTTAGTTTGAAAAGTAACAATGATAACAATAACCATTTGTTATATACTAGGCATTATTCTAAGTAGTTTACATATACTAATTTAAACCTCATAAAGAATCTGATATAAGTACTATGATTATCTAGATTAAAGATGAGAAAACTGAGAAATCATAAAACTTGAGGAAGGCGCTGGAATCAGGGCTGCAACAAAAGCCCCAGCGTTTGTGCTGCCTCTCTTGAAGTGAAGAAGCTCGCTTTCTTAAAATACATATTGCTCAGTCAATTGTCATTCAAAAGTGTTTAGACTTTTAACTTGACCAGAACATAGAGACACTTATTTTCTATTCAGCTACAATAACTCAGAAAGAACATGGTCTAGGCATTCTGATTTATATGTATGCAGACATAGTCCTTTACCACGGGTAGCACAATACAATTCTATATACTGTTTAGATTTTAGTCTTTCCTCTACTGCTGATTCTCTTTTCTGGGTGGTAGTCTGCTGCTTACCACCTCCACTGCCTCCTGCTGCTACTCCCCACTCACTATGATTTGATCTATTTTTTTTCTGCTTTGTCTTCTTGTTTTTCATATTTAATGGTAAAACATTTATAGACATGACCATTAAATCAAAGTGCTCCTTATTCTGTATAGGGTAAACTGATAAATCACAAAATGCTGATTGTCATCATTGGTCTTCAGCTCCTTTTATTGCAGGTTGGACAGATCTGCTTCTCTTTTGGCAAAGCTTTTGGTGAAAATAAATTTGGACATTCTCCAAGGCATCTGGGCAAAAAGCCACGCACTAAATTTTGCCCTTCAATTATATTGTCCAATTGGAAGAGCATATAAAGTACACAATTTCTAAATGAATTAGATAAATAGTTCTCAAATTTTAGTATTCACCACAACCACCTGAAGAGCTTTTCAAGAATACAGTCTGTGGTCTTAGCCTCAGGAATTCTAATAAGATACTTTTGGCATGAGGGCCAGATATTTCATTTTGAGGTTTCTCTGGCGATTCTATTGCGAATGACAAACAAAAATCATTTGAGAACCCTGGTAGAGGCTAACGAAAAGTGACACTGAGTGAGAAAAGGTAAAAGGTAAAATGAATTCACTAACTCATTCATCTAACCAAGTGATATATTTTTAATCTCACTTTGTTAGTTTTGCCTTTCCTGTGCTTAGAAAAAATTTTATGGTTAAATTTCTAAGTCCACTGGCAAGCAGAAAGCAGATAATAGATAATACTGGATTTCTCCAGCCCCAGCTATCTGCATTTTCCCTTTTGGTTAAATATGTTCTGCATTATCTTCAGTTAGTTCTTAGTATATCTAGAACCATATTAGCTTATTTGTGTCATTCTGATTACCATACACTTAAGAAGTATTTAAGAAAAAAAGTTTTGTTTTTCTCTCATATATAGACATGATTGCATATCTTTAAATTAAAAAAATTTTTTTGCACTGGCTGCTTTTAAATTAAAAAATACCAAGATGTTATTTTCAGTATAGCAGTTGGTATAATTGCACAGGCCCACTTTTGTTGTTGATTCCACATATAGGCATACTTTATTTTATTGAGTTTTGCTTTATTGCACATGGCAGACAGTATAAGAAAATCCACTTTAGAATTTTTTCATGTGTTGGTGTATAGAAATTTTATTTGGAAATTAGCTGATTTAACTTTATTCTGCATCTTATTAACTTTCTGACTTTACTATTCTCTTATTTTCCTACAAGATTTGAAGTAATTTTGTATTATAGTGCATTTTAAACATTTGTCCATTTGCATTTTGAGCTTTGAAAATAATTTAAAGTATTATCAGGCCTATATGTTTAAATTGTTTCAAAAATACTAATCACCATTTGTATTATTATTTTTTTTTAATCTCCCAATGTTTTACATTTGGCCATGTCCTATTACTACATGAAATGTATTGAAGAAATAACAGAAAAATCTACTTTGCATATCAAATACTATTTCTAAAAAAAGTCTACTGTTGTATCAGCCTACTGTCCCCACTGATGCACATAATAAAAAATTTAGTGTAAATAATACCTGTCATACTCATTGATTCTTACAACTACTATAAAATTTCATACTTAAAAGTTTTAATTTTTTTAAATGGAGGAAACTCCTAACTATGTAGAATGAACTAGTGCATTCTATATAATAAAAGATATAGATGATTTTTCTGTGTACCAGACTTTTCAGAATTATTGCCTATAATAATTAGAAATGCTTTTTAGAGTTGTTTAAATATCATAAGATCATTTCCTCTACACATACATTTAGTAAAATAAAATTATATACTTATTAAGTGAAAGTTAGCATTATACCATATTTTATAAACAATAATTAAATATCTCCCTTAAAATGACCATCTCCACACTTTCATTTTCAAATGTAGGTTTTTCTTTGTCTAAAAATGTCATTCAACTTCGGTCTAATGTATTGAGCATTTTTTGGAAATTATATTATATAAAATAACATGGCAACAATGCAATGACTTCGGCACATTGAAAAGTAAGATACTAAAATATAGCATCATTTGGTAAATCATATATTCTTTATTCAGCAATACAATAAAACTTTCTTTAGAATCATGTTTTTTGGGATTCTGAAAAGAAAGGTAACTTGATTGTCCAGTACTCTATTCAGAAAGTACATAGTGTCATAGAAAATGTAAACATTTGAAGAGTTAATAGTTTAAAATAATCTGAAGGTGGAATAATTAATGTCTTTTAAAACTACCATTACTTTAAAAGCTGAAGTTAAACATGAAGTTAATACTTATTTCGTTAATAACATAGATTGCTCTTATTTCCTTTCACCAGATTAAGTATGAATCAAGTAGAAATATGCAGACCCAGTCTCCAGTTAGCTTCAGGCCAATTTCAGGCCTCACATGAAAATTCAAAATTTCTAAAATCAATTACTCTTCATCCACTGAAAACTCCTAACCCTCTTAACATCCCAGATTTTCTTTCAATAGTCACAGTTACCCAAAATAGGAGCACTGATGTCATTGCTATTTCTTTCTTTCCCTTTGCTTCCTATGTTCAGGTCAAGAGGGAACCCTGAATTTGAACTGCTTTGTGTAAGATCACCCCTCCAGCCCTATATGTTTGAGGGAAATAAGCCCTAGAACTCTGCATGCTCCAGGTAAAAACAAACTCCCACCCTAACCCTAGCACTTACAGCTTCACATCTAATAATCAGCTTTCAGATTACCAGTGCAAATCTCATTATATATCCCCTTTATCTCTGTTAATTTCAATCACCCACAAAGCTCAGAACTCTTAAATCGCCACTTACTTCTGGGATTTAAATCCAACTCTCCTTTCTGGGAAGTGAGGCAATGCTCCCATCACCTCTGACACACACTGTCACCCTTCTCTACTATTATCATCTTATACCCAATATTTTGCATTTCTTTGTCAGTCCCCCCCATCAGAATACAAACTCCATGATGACAGGGATTTTGTGTGTTAGTTCATTACTTTATTTTATTTTATTTTTTTGAGATGGAGTCTCACTCTTGTTGCCCAGGCTGGAGTGCAATGGTGCGATCTCGGCTCACTGCAACCTCCGCCTTCTGGATTCAAGTGATTCTCCTGCCTCAGTTTCCCAAGTAGCTGGGATTACAGGCGTGTGTCACCATGCCCAGCTAATTTTTGTATTTTTAGTAGAGACAAGGTTTCACCATGTTGGTCAGGCTGGTACTCAAACTCCTGACCTCAAGTGATCCTCCCGTCTTGGTCTCCCAGAGTGCTGGGATTACAGACCAGAGCCACCGTGCCTGGCCATTATTTTATTAAAAGCCTCGAGAATAGGGCCTGGTACTTAATAAGCACTCAATAGATATTTATTAAGTAAATGAGCTAAGTAATTCAATCAAATACCAAAACCTATTTACACATACTTTGTAATAGTCTTGTATTTTTCCCTTTCTTATCCCTTTCTTGCTTTTGCTTTAGTCCAGAACCTTATTGAAACCAAATTAAAATTAATTTTTAGATTAACAGTAACAGTCTGATCATGACAAAATATTACCATTTAGAAAAAGGTAATGGTCTGAGATGACATACCATATGCCAGGATACGGCAGAATTAGGGATGTAAATTCATGTCTCAGAACTTCTGCCTTAATGTATTTAGAAATCCTCTGTTCCACTGTGGTTTAAGTGATATCTCCCCAGATTCTTCCCTATTTATTTGCACTTCCTTATTCAATGAAAATATGGAATTAGTAGTTATTTAATATATATCACTTTGGAATATTCAACAATTGAATGTATCTTTATAATAGCAGTGATTATAGTTGTATTATAATTATTTAAATGTCCATATCCTCCACTAGCCTTGACCTTCTTAAGGCAACAACTAGTTTTCATGTATTTCAGTATCTCACCATGAAGTACCGTAATTGCCTATGTGCAGCAGCTAGAAAAATGGTTAGAGAAAAAAAAGAGAGAAAAAGAAAGAAAGAGAAGAGATGGTGTGGGAAGAAAGAACAAAAGAAAGAAGAAGGTTGATTAGCTTACTTTCTTGTAAAATACTGCTAAGGTGAGAGAGTAGTGAGCTAATCTCCATGTTTATTTCTTTCAGGATTGGTGACTAGAGGGAAAGAACTGGATCTTTTAGAAAAATTCCTATAAACAATGCTGTCACCCCAAAGACAATGAAATTAATTGGCTATGTCTTGACAGGGAATAATGTAATACTTCTAATTCTTTTTCCTTTTTTTCCTTCTTTGTATCTTAATTTATAATACTCTAAGTTGCTGCCTGTTGTAAGATCATTTTTTCCCAGAAAACTTGTGTAAGAATTTTTAGATAAAAATCGTCACTTAATTTGATCATACACTGTGTATTATAAAATGAACCAAAATAATGAATAACAATATCCTTTAACTTTTTTTGCTAACAGGTTACTTATTTAATCTAAGGCAATACACACTTCTGAGGAGAATGAATTATTATTTCTGATTGATGGATACTGAAATTACTAACATACAGTCACAAACATCACAGTCTAGAAATATACCTGAAAACTATTCAATGGTGAAAGAAAAACGGAGGAAAAGGTTACTACACACTTTTTCAAGAAATTGCCAATGACTAACGTTAGTAATTAAATAGATTGTTCAAATAATAATATAATTCAATAATAATACCATTTTTGGATAAAAAGCATTAAGCATTCACTTTTCTATGTTACAAATTATGATCTAGCTCATATTCTTTGGATTTTAAATGTTAAATGTTTACATTAAATGCTACTTAAATGTTAACATTATGATGATTTTAAATGTTTTATGAGTGAAGAGACTTGAAGATCATCTGGTTTGCTCTCTACATGAGTGAGAAAACTGAAGCCTGAAGAAATGAAAATACTTGCCCCAGATTTCACAGAGTGCTAAGAGTCAAGATGAAATTACAATCTATGCAATTCAGTGCTGTCTCTATAATACCATAAGGAAATATCCAAAAAAATTTATTGGACAGTAACTCTGTGTTTTTACAGTGTGCCCTACATTTGTCTAAAAATACAGTAGCTTACTGTCCTTAAGTACAAATGAAGCTCTAAAATAATCTTTTATTAACATGTTCATTTGCATTTGCTGTTCAAGCAACAAGATATGTTCCTTTTGAAGGTTCTAGTGTAATTTTTCAGTTACCATGGCTTTTATTTTGAGTGGGACTGCAGCAATATGATAGGTAAGAATAGTAAATTGGCCCTTATGGAGTGTTAGCCTGGTAGTACTTGATTCATAGACCCCGTTGGGTAGAAGTTGACAATACACTACTAAAGAAGAAAGGTTTTATTTGTACTGTAATTTTATTTCAGAGAGAATACTCAGAAACCAAATTGTAAACAAAAGTAAATAATATACCATATTTTTTAACTTAAAAATAACATTTTTAACATTCAGAAAATCTTACTTTTAAGAATAAGAATACAGTGACATTTTTAAGATTATTTGAAAATGTTTACTCTTCAATCTTATGGGCAAAGTGTATTTTGCTAAGCATTTTTCTTTAACTGCCATATATATAAACACAGATTTATAGCATACCAAAAGCCTAAAGTACAATAAATTATGGTTCTTTTGTTTGTTTATTTGTTTGTTTGAGATGGAGTCTTGCTCGGTTGCCAGGCTGGAGTGCAATGGAGTGATCTCGGCTCACTGCCAAGCTCTGCCGCCTGGTTTCAAGCGATTCTCCTGCCTCAGCCTCCTGAGTAGCTGGGATTACAGGCGCATGCCGCCACGCCCACCTCTTTTTTTTGTATTTTTAGTAGAGATGGGGTTTCACCACGTTGGCTAGGATGGTCTTGATCTCTTGACCTCATGATCCGCCCGCCTCGGCCTCTCAAAGTGCTGGGATTACAGGCCTGAGCCACCGCACTTGGCCTAAAATCTGATTCTATACAGTAATAAAAGGAATATGTATTATGTACACCAACCGTAAGCTGATCATTTGTGTCCCTCAAAAATTCTTGTCGATACCATAAATCCTCAATGTGACAGTATCTGGAGATGAGCCCTTTGGGAGATAATTAGATCATAAGGGTCGAGCCCTCAAGATAGGATTACTGCTCCTATCAGAAGGGACAAGAAAGACCTTGCTTTCTCTCTCTCTCTCTGACTTCTGCCACGTGAAGACACAACGAAAAGACAGCCATCTGCAAACTAGGAAGAGTGCTTTCACTAGAATCCCACAATACTGGCACAAGCTTCCCAGAACCGTGAAAAATAAATTTCTCTTTTTTAAATCACCCAGTCAATGTGTTATAGCAGCCTGAGGTGACTAAAACACCATGAAAACTTAAACATAAGAATTTTGGTCAGGCCCGGTGGCTCATGGCTATAATCCTAGCACTTTGGGAGGTCAAGGCAGGCAGATCACCTTGAGACCAGCCTGGCCAACATGGTGAAACCCCATCTCCACTAAAAATACAAAAATTAGCCAGGTATGCTGGCACATGCCTGTAATCCTGGGAGGTTAAATTGCTTGGACTTGTAATCCTGGGAGGCAGGAGAATTGCTTGAACCTGGGAGATGGAGGCTGCAGTGAGCTGAGATTGCACTACTACATTTCAGCCTGGGCGACAGAGCAAGACACTGTCTCAAAAAAAACAAAATAACAAAAAACAAACAAACAAAAACCCCAAGAATTCTGGTAATTATCAACTGGAAGTTGGGAGAATCTTTGGTATTGAGCTTTTGCCTAAGAAATTCTTATCTACTTCTTATAAGTTCTTCCTTTATGTAATAAGAATATCTCACACTATATAAAATATTCTAAAATTTTCATATTTTATCTATTATAATAAACAGGTAAAATAGGCTGAAAAAAGGAAACTCCTGTATCATGACGAGGAACTTTGCTACTTATTGGAAGTATTTTTACTCCCTTCTCATAATTTGTTTGCAATGCTGAAATATTCAGTTGTCAATGCCAATAGAAGTTCATATTCTGTCCAGAACTGTTGTCCAATTCCATTTAAATTCTTGATATGATTCTAAACAATCTCTGTAATCATAACGTAAATCTGACTAATAAGAAATCAATTCAATGCTTAAGAATTCCCTTAACTTATTCATTTAAATACTTAAATATATACAGATATTAGGCAGCCCAATGACAATTAATTTTTAATAAGGCTACGTAGATATCATGTCAGAACTAAGCACTAGAAGAAATAAGACCACATTTCCTAAATATATACATTAAGATATTAGGGTTTCTTTGATAAAATAAAGCAGAAGACAGTACTCCATATAAACAAATAGAAAATGTAAAGATTATTTTGCCCACAATTACATTCCCTGGAAAATTTTAAAGATAAATTTTTGGCTAGGTGTGCTGGGTCATGCCTGTAATTCCAGCACTTTGGGAGGCCCAGGTAGGGGGGATTGCTTGAGGCTAGGATTTCAAGACCAGCCTGGAAAACAGAGAGAGATACCATCACTACAAAATATTTAACAGTTAGCCAGGCATGGTGGTGCAAGCACAGGAGTTTGAGGCTGCAGTGAGCTATGGTGGTGCTACTGTGCTACAGTCTGGCTGGCAGAGCAAGACCTTGCTTCTATTTAAAAAATAAAAGGAAATTTATTTCAAAGGTATATATTCTTATATAAATTTTAAAGTCCATTATCTTAAAACTATAGTCCTGTGTGAATACATTAGATTATAAGATATCCAAAACTTACAGAAGTACATGCTAAAATACACACTGTGCTCAGCTATATTATTGACATGATTAAAACTATTAATATGTGCAAAGTGATAAATTTTGTTTTGCTTTATTTTGAGATGGGGATTTTGCTGTGTTGTCCACACTGGACTCAAACTCTTGGGTTCCAGTGATCCTCCTGCCTCAGTTTCCTGATTGGCTGGGATTATAGGTGAGAGTCACTGGGCCCACCAAGTGTGATGAATTTTAAACAAAACTGAATTAATCTTATACAAATACATTTATGAGTTGCTCGATCAGAAAAAAGAATGACAAAGCTGTCAACAGATTTCCAATGAATAGTTATTGATGTTACTCAGTGTATGCAGAATTATTCCAAATTCACGCAATATGTACTTTATTATACTTAGAGTGATATAAGAAAAGCTCTTTATCATTAAAAAACAAATCTGAGAAGTATATTATAATTACCATTTATACTTAAGTTAGACTGATAAAGAAATATGTTTTTTTAAGGACATCTTATCTACCTTTCCAAATTATTCTTATAAGTATAATCATGTCATGCTCTTTTGTTTTCAGACACAACATTTTATCAGGGTTAAAAACAAAATTGAAACCATCATCTTTCATGGTAAATTTTATAGTATCTCCCAAATTTTAAAACTACTAGCTGAAAGTACAAAACTTAGCCTAACTCACTTCATACAAATGTAAATCCTAAACCAATCAATAATATAATTTTGCATTTTAAGGAGCTGCTTTTATTAAAACCATTTCAGAACAGATTTAACCGTTTTCCATTTTCTAGCAATATCAATAAAGTTTAATTTCTCCTTAATTTAGGTGGTCATATTACAAAAAATAGAAAACATAATTTCCACATGGGGCAAGATAATTTATTTATACATATTTAACATTTCTATAATTAGCTCTACTTCCAGAGACTTAAAATCCATTACAACATTTCTTTCCATACCTGTGAAATACTATGGATTAATAGTATTCTCCATAATTTATAGAAGATCCTATTATTTTGCTTATTATCTGAGAAAAATGAGGCAAAGCCAGAGTTTAATTTGCTTTTTTTTTTTTTTTTTTTAGATGGAGTCTTGCTCTGTCAGCAAGGCTGGAGTGCAGTGGTGCGATCTTGGCTCACTGCAGGCTCTGCCTCCTGGGTTCATGGCATTCTCCTGCCTCAGCCTCCCGAGTAGTTGGGACTACAGGCGCCCGCCACCACGCCCGGCTAATTTTTTTGTATTTTTAGTAGAGACGAAGTTTCACCGTGTTAGCCAGGATGGTCTCGATCACCTGACCTCATGATCCACCCGCCTCGGCCTCCCAAAGTGCTGGGATTACAGGCGTGAGCCACCGCGCCCGGCTTAATTCGCTTTTAACACATACACATACACACGAGAGTACAGTGAAATTATAACCACCAAGCCTTCATTAACAGGAATATTTTAGAAATGCAATCTTCCGGTTAACTTTTATTCATATTACTAAAGACTGTTCTAAAACATACGAGCACTTTTCTGACTTAGAAATAACAAAACAAAGAATATGATTTATTCCCTTTTTGATTGTTTGGAAATTTTTGTCATTGAGGATCATCATTCCAACAATAATTACTACTGTAGCTGCAAACTGGTGGCCCATACATTGGATCTGGCCCACTGATATACTCTCTTTGGCCAAAAGAGTTGTTTACAAAGTTAACATAAGAATTAGGGTTTCTGGTCTCCTGAAGCAGCAGATCTGTCAATACTGCTGCATGTCAATAACTAGCTTAAGGGGAACAGCACTTTCCCCCTTTAATGGGTGCATACATTCTCCAGCTCACCACCATTCCCAACACTATCAAGTTCTTAAGCCTGACTTACTTCAATCACTTATATTACCTGCTTGGCTCCTTTAGGCCTTTAAGTTTGAGTTCCCCAGACCACTATTATATCACTGTAACTGTGGGAGTCCCAAGAAATTAAATGTAATATGGTCTGGAGAAAATTCTGTGAAAGTTGCCTTTAGAAGAAATCTGTTACCTTGATGTAGGCAGTTTCTATGTTCACTTTCCTATTTCTGGTAAAATATGGTTAATACAAAATCTAGTCAGTTTACTTCTAGTTGGCTAATACCAGATTTACTGAGCAACTGTTTCCATATTGCTAAGAATAATTAAAGATTTAGTTTATAATAAATGGTAAAAAAAAAATCCTTCCTTCCTCACTGAACCATTTGAAAGATCATTTTACTGCATGTAATTCTCATTACAAGTATGCAAATACTGGAAACATAAATATTTAGTGATTCAGTAAAGACATCAAGCATGCTATTGTCAAGCTAGCACTGAAGAAACTATACTTGACTTAATGAATGAAATGCCTCACTGAATACACAACTATTTCTGAAATTTAAAAAAGTGAAAGGCTGTTATTCCTATGCAATTTATTTTGTTGAAAGTTTAAGAATTTAATCACCATTATTAACATTTCATTTTAGGGTTTATAATAAATTGAATGCAATTTGAAATACATTTATAATCTTAGCTTCAGATCAGTACTCTTACATTTTGTTACTACAGAATAATTATTAGAAAATATTATGCAGTAATATTCTGAGACAATGCATCTAGTTATTTTCAATTTACAAAGATATATTGACTTGCAGATGTTATACTATTAGAGTTAAATATTTGCAATCCTTCAATGTAAGCTTGAAAAGTTATTAAAGCTTAAAAATTAAAAATGTAGTTATTAAAGCTTATACTTTAATGTAGATGAAAAATTTAAATGATTATAAGAATTGAATAAAAACACTGTAAGCATATTGATATTTTAATCTATCATTTCTGCAGCAACTATGCTAATAATTAAGACATGGATATCTAATCCATCAATACAAAAAAAAAAAGGCAATTGCCAGATTTCTCAAAGTCAGTGTTGAGTTCCTAGAATCTTACTTTGGCTAACAGGAATATTAATGGTTAACATTTATGAACAAATTTCTAATGGGTTTAAATACTACTAATGTTATTTAATACAATGAAAAGATTAATAAAATGCTTTATAGTATAATTTACATATTCCTTAAGGAAAATAATAGTACCTAATCCTTTCAACATCTTTTTATTCTCTTCTTCATCTGTCATCTTCCTTTTTTCTGTGTTTCCATATAGTAACAACAAACACAATGTTTTTAAATTGTACTAAAGGCAAAGAAACCTTTCAATACAAGATGAATACATGATATATTGATTTAATACCAAATTGTGTAATAACCACAAATTGAGAAACAACTAGTATATAGCAAATGAAATGCAGATATAAATGGAACATGACAAACTCTTAATGCAGAAAGGAATACTATTTAAAATGCCAAAATAGAATTTCTCTTTGGTGTTGTTTTTATCTTAAAGGTAAATAATAATTTCAAAATAACAGTAAAAGTATTTTAAACACATTTGAAGAACATGAAAATTACTTTTCAGTTCAAACAACATTGACAAAAACTAGGAATTCTAATATCAGAACAATTTATTTGTCAGAGACAAATTCAGGTCTTTATCTAAATTTATTCAATTTAACTATTCAAGCCACATTAAAATAAAATATGTACAAAATAGATTATGAAAATATATTTTCCTTGTGGTTAATTTTTTGTATGCCATTAATCCATTATCTAATCTTATAATGTGGTAGAAAGACTGAAAACTGGATTTAAAAAAATCACTGAATTGTTTACATATCTTCTTGTGGCTCTCAACAAAATTTGATAGTGGGAGTAGTCTCTTCTATTTGAAAAAAAAAACCATAATTTGGGATCAGCAGTGTAGGGTTGGAGCATAAAAGCTCTACGAAAAAATGAAGAATTATACTAATAAAAGTAGAACTATTATATATGTACATATTACATGTATGTATATAATATATATATATGTGTGTGTGTGTGTATGTCAGTGGGTTCAAGCATAACTAAGGCCAATTCCAAAATGATAGTCCCTGATGCAATTCTTCCTTCCAATCCTGTTTTCATGTTTTAAAAACTGCGAAACATATCATAAATACAGAAATGCGTAAGATACATGCTCAATTAAAAGATAATTTTAAAATTAATATCTTTGCAATCACCTCCCAAGTAAAGAGTAGTCTTCTTTAAAGAAGTTATAGGCAGGTAGGATTTGGCCCAACTGGGAAAAATCTTTATAATAATTACAAATGTCCAAGAATATGAACTGCCTCATAAGGTAGAGGGGCTCTGAACTGTTCAAGCAGATTGGACATCAACTGTTAGTGATATCGTATAGCGTTAGAGCATTCATCACATTTAGATACAAACTGGAATAGAATTCTCATGTCAAGGCCAGAAAATTTATGTTTTTAGAAAGCTCCCTCAGTGTTCTGTTCATGAGCCTGATTTGAGAACCAGTGATATAGGAAAAGTCCTAGTTTAGTTCAGAGTACTAGATAGTTAACTTCTAAAGTCCTTTCCAATGATGGCCTATGGTTTTCTGGATATTATAATCTAATTATGAAAGAGAAGTACTATGTTACAATTTTAAGAATGAATCATTAGCAGAAAAGAATGATCAAAAGGAATATGATGACTATATTTCACCACAGTTAAAGGATTAATGAAAAAGGCACTACATTTTACCTAATACTTTGATATTTAAATTTGATTTTTAGAATTATCTTTCTCATTTATTGTCTGAGTTCAGTAGTTTTAATGAAAAACTGAAGTTTTAAAAGTGACTGAAATACGGATTCATTCTTTCTTCAACAGGTATTTGCTGAGCACCTATGCTGTGCTAGGCAGCGTTCCAGGCACTGGGGATACAGCAGTGCTCAGAACAGATGAAGACGACTTTGCTCCCATGAAGCTAAAATTTCAGTATGCCCTAAATATTGTTCTCTGAAAGAAGCATGCCTGAAACACAAGTTCTTTTTCTTTTGTAGTTATAATCATTTATATAGATTGAACCTAAATTCTAAATTTATTTAGTTAGAGCAGCAACAGAATCTTAAACCAGGAGAATCCCCATCTCAGAATGTAAATAATAAAATCTGGTCTGTCAGTCTCTCAAGTTTGCTGTTAACATCTCATGATACATACATATATCATATATGTATGCATATATCATATATGTATTAGGTATTATATAGAAATATATCTATACAGTATATGAATATCATGTTATACATATATACATATATTACATATGCGTGAGCTACAAAATCAGTTTTTAGCCAGAAAAGCACCCTACAAATGAGATATTGACATTACTATTTGTTAAAATCATGATTAAAATAAAATGGTGAAGACTCTGAAAGTATAACAGGAAATGAGGTAGCAATATTTTATCTTAACAGAAGTCTCTAAATATCTCCTTATAATAGTCACTCGTTATTACATTGAGTGACCTTGAATATCTTATTTGACAAATATAAGAGAATTTGTTCATTTTGTGTAATATGTAAAATTAATTCTTTTAATGAAGAGGGTATATTCCAATTAACAGCAGAAATAGGAAACTTTAATGATGTGCTGAAATATTAGATATGGGAATAATGGACTCATAATCATTAAATAACAATGTAAAACCAACCTGGAAATGAAAATGACAAAGACAGAAATAAACAGACATTAGGGCAAGAATAGGATACAGCAATTCAGAAAGAGGGAAACTGGGAGACAGTCTTCTAAGCATGTGCTAGATTAGAGCATGGTATATACACATGTATATATAGACACACATATGCATGCATGTACACATGTATATATGACATAAAGGGAGCTCTAGAGCTGTAATCTCCTTTATTACAGCTAATGGTTCCAAGTCAATGTATTGTTGGAAGCACAGAAAAAGACAGACAGATAGACAACGGGAGGTTGGGCGTGGTGGCTCATGCCTGTAATACTAGCACTTTGGGAGGCTGAGGTGGGCGGATCATGAGGTCAAGAGATGGAGACCATCCTGACCAACACGGTGAAACCCCATCTCTTAGTAAATACAAAATTTAGCCAGGCATGGTTGCAGGCACTTGCAGTCCCAGCTGCTGGGGAGGCTGAGGCAGGAGAATCACTTGAACCTGTGAGACAGGTTGCAGTGAGCCGAGATCATGCCAATGCACTCCAGCCTGGGCGACAGAGTGAGACTCCGTCTCAAAAACAAACAAACAAACAAAAGAAAATGGGCCACTTGTCAATTCAATCTCTCTATACTGTGGCTTAATTGCTTTGTTTGAAGTGATTCCCCAAACAATAGACAGAGTGAATTTTTAAAATATATATGGGAAGTCAGCAAAAATGATCAATTCTCATAATATTTGTTGAACTATATAAGCTATTTTTATATTCCCTCTATTAGTGTCATTGCTTGAGAGAGAAACCTCATCTTGTATTCCTTGGATAATATTTTTGCTCTTTGCTGGATTTGTTAATCCTTACTTGATTTTACAATTAATTTCCTAGTTCCATCTGTCAGCTTCTTTAGAGATAATATCAATCCCTACAGTAAGTTTTTTCAGTTACAAAGATCTTTTCTAGACAACCCCATATTTTGTACCATAATTTTATGCTTAAACTCAGCAAGAATAAAAATATTTATTTTACTGAAAGAATAGAAGCCAAAGTTTGAAATGAAAAACTAAAGCATGTCAATGAGTTTTAAGCACATTCCCTGAATAACTGAAAATATTACACTAAAATAGTTCCACCATAAACAAAGTTTGGAAAATGCTGGTTTAAATACAACTTTATTATAGCGCTTCTCAGAGTGTTCAGGTATGCTATGAATCTTGATGAGAAGGACTGTATGTGTAGTAGTTCCCAAATTTATTTGATAGTGGAATAACTTTTTTAAAGCATCAGTGCATGGGATTAACTTTCTGAAAATACACTTGAAAAGCACTGATTTAAAAGATTCAATTTTATATTTCTAAGTATTCATACCTCATATTCTTACCTTGTTGACTGATTTTAGCTAGAGGCTCTCTCAGATTCACATAGCTGGAATATTTTAAAAAGACTAAACAAGAGAACCCATGAGACTCATGTGCAAAATAATATGTAATGTTTTAATTACTGTATTTCTTATAATTTAAAAACCTCAAGCTTGGTTTGGATCAAGGATAAGAAAAACTGTTTAAGCTTCTCAAATATGTTCTTAAGCTATTAATTCAGAAAAAGACTTTTTAATGGTTAGAGGCAGCTAGAAATTACAGATTTTCTTTTGAGAATGTTTTTCTGCCTTATATAGGGCTGAGTTTCACTTATCTTTTCTCTTACAGTTTATGTCTTCAAAAGGTATTCTGTAGTGAAGTGGAAGGAACCCTGAACTTTGGTTACAAACGTATGATTTGTATCACTACTTTGACACTTATGTAATACTGGGCAATTTAGATAACCTCTTACTTATAACATCAGTTTTCCATCAATCTGAGCTTCAAAGAGAGCTTTAAGTGAAATTCTTAAGAGGATTATAAAATGCTTTATCAATGGGAAGTATTATTTTCAAATCAATCTAATTACTTTTTATCCTTTTTTTTTTTTTTTGAGACGGAGTCTCGCTCTGTCGCCCAGGCTGGACTGCAGTGGCGCGATCATCTCGGCTCATTGCAAGCTCCGCCTCCCGGGTTCACGCCATTCTCCTGCCTCAGCCTCCTGAGTAGCTGGGACTACAGGCGCCTGCCACCACGCCGGGCTAATTTTTTGTATTTTTAGTAGAGACGGGGTTTCACCATGTCAGCCAGGATGGTCTCGATCTCCTGACCTCATGATCCACCCGCCTCGGCCTCACAAAGTGATGGCATTACAGGCATGAGCCACCACGCCCGGCCACTTTTTATACTTTTTATTCTATATTGTAATCATCTGTTCACTTATCCATCTCCCTTCTAGACTTTATGCTCTTTGAGGAAAGGGATAGGTTTTGTTAACAACTATTTTCCCTATTTTGGCACAGGGTCTAGAATACAGATGTTAAAAATTATTTGCTGAATAAAATGAAGGCAATTTAAGAAATGAAATAATTTTAATTCCATAACCACTAAAGGTCAACCATATCAAACTATGAAACAAACCTTATAAACATTGTCCACAATCTCTACCCTATTACTTTGTGAAATTATAATGAAATCTTTTGGTACTTCAGAAAATATTTTCTCTTGTATGAAATGCAAAATGGATCTATCCTATTCTGAATTGTCATCTGGCAAAGTGTGAGGAAAGTTTCTATGGAATATGCAGTTCTAAAAAGCTAAAATATGTGAGAATTTTATAAATTTAGTTTTCCTCTTTCTGATTTTTTTTTTTTAAACCCATCTCTACTATTTATGAAATGCTTGTCATGTGCCAGAAAGTGTTAAGTGCCTTAAGGGCATTATTGCATTGAGTTCTCATGACAACCCTCTAAGAAAATTACTATTATTATCCCCAGCATATGAAGAGAGTGGCTTTTATTTTCCCAAGTTTATATTGTTAGAAACTGGCAGAGCAAGGACTCAATCGAGTTCTGTCTGAATACAGAGTTAACTTTTAATCATTACGCTATATTACCTCTCATGCATGTTTTTGGGGAACTTAAAGCATTACTTCTTTTTTTTTTTTTTTGAGATGGAGTCTCACTCTGCCGCCCAGGCTGGAGCGCAGTGGCGCAATGTCGGCTCACTGCAAGCTCCGCCTCCTAGGTTCACGCCATTCTCCTGCCTCAGCCTCCCAAGTGGCTGGGTCTACAGGTGCCCGCCACCACACCCGGCTAATTTTTTATATTTTTAGTAGAGACAGGGTTTCACCATGTTAGCTAGGATGGTCTCGATCTCCTGACCTCGTGATCCGCATGCCTCGGCCTCCCAAAGTGCTGGGATTACAGGCAGTATTATTTCTTATAATACTAAAAATTCACATGATGAAAAATGATGAAGACTCATTGTATGCTTACTATGAGTCAGTGTAACATGGCATCAAGTTCTCATTCACAGCTTAGCAATGCAAGCCAGTCTAATCCTCAACGTGCCAGATCAGAACTCTCAGTCTCTATATATGACAGGTGTACCATAGAAGGTAGCAATTCACACGGTGATATACAGAAATAGTAAAAGAAAGTTGAGTAAATAATAGACTATCTAGAAATACACAGTTGTCTTCAGACAACTATGTATCTATTCAAAATATTTTTACAGAAAGTCCCAGAAGACTAATTCTATAAATTTTCTTATTTTTGCTTCTCCAAATGATAATTACATTATATCTAAAAATCCTGTATGAAATCTAACAAGAGTGGGAGAAAACCATAAGAAAAGATAACAAAAGGCTTGGTATGGTGGGTTATGCCTGTAATCCAAGCACTCTGGGAGGCCAAGGTGGGAGGATCATTTGAGGACAGGAGTTTGAGACCAGCCTGGGCACACAGCAAAATCCAATCTCAACAGAAATGAAAATTAAAAAAAAATAGCCAGGCATGGTGGTGCATGCCTGTAGTCCTAGCTACTTGGGAGGCTGAGGCAGGAAGATCACTTGAGCCAAGGAGTTGGAGGCTGCAGTGAGCTATGATCATGCCACTGTACTACAGCCTGGGTGATAAAACAAGACCCTTGTCTCTTAAATAAAAAAAAGAAAAAATAACAAAAAACACCATTAGAATTTAAACATTAAGCAAACTCATACCAATCTTTGAATATGCCCCAAAAGTGTAAAGAGTGTAAATAGTGTAAAGAGAGTTCTGTTGAAAGATGAAAAGATGAGGGGAATGACTATTTATCATATATCAGTAAATCAACCAACCAACCAACCAAATTGTTCCTAAATGGAATACATATGAGCCATGAAATATATTACTATGAAGTAATTTCCACTGATTCCTGAAATAGAAGTTCATTTCCATTGTGGGGGGCAGGGGAAAGACCACCTGGACTATTTATTTATTTATTATTTATTGAGACAGGATCTCTCTCTGTTGCCCAGACTGGAATGCAATGGTTTGATCATGGCTCACTGCAGGCTTGAACTCCTGAGCTCAAGCTATCATCTTGCCTCAGCCTCGGCATGTGTGATCACAGGGTAATTTTTTAAAAAGTTTTTGTAGAGATGGAGTCTTGCTCTGTTGCCCAGGGTGGTCTTGAGCTGCTGGGCTCAAGCAGTCCTCTTGCCTTGGCCTCCCAAAGTGCTAGGATTACATGTGTGAGCCACCAATACCAGCCTGTCCTGGACTACTTAAAAACTTTTGTCAAAGAAGACTGTGACGAGCATATTGGGTATTGCATTATGTCAGAAGTACTATGTTGGAAGCTCTATTCTTTTGGAGCTCTTCACACCTGTAAACTTTCTCTGTTTTACTGCAATCTAATTTATTCATATACAAACTTTTATTGAGTCCCTACTATGTATGAAATATCGTAGATAATGGGAGGCAGAAAAATAAAGATAAAAATGAGAGATATACTATACTCAACTAATCAACCATGACAGATTAATTATATACTTAAATAACTGTATCATAGGAAGAAAATGGATATCACAAGAGAAACTATTATTTTAAAAGAATATTATATATAATCTGTGAAGTAAGAGAAGAGAAGGTGCGTCATGGAAGAATTCACATGTCAGTTGAATGGTGAAGGATGAGTAGGTACTTTACTCATAAAGAAACCAGAAGCCACATTTCAGGTAGAAGAGACAACGTGAACGTACGCACAAGGAACAAAGGCAAGATCCTGGAATGAGAGGGGTCAAGAAGAAGTGCAAAGGGTTGAAGTCAAGATATGGCTAAAAAATAAAGACTGGAATTGTTTCTTCCTTAAAATCCTAAAGTCTCAGGCCAGGTGTTCTTGGATTTTTTTTTTTTTTCACTTTTGTATCCTGAAGATTAGATTCCATTTTTTCTGTATGGAGAATCAGAATTTGAAAATAAAGTCATACTATAGTACCACACTATACTGATGTCATGGCATCTAACAATAATACTCATGCATGAAAGTTTTTTTTATTTCAAACTTTTTCTTTTACTATATCTATAAAATTCGAACTTCTGTATGTTAAATTTGTTTATCATGAGGGATAAACATGATTATGAGGGAGTCACTGGTCAGAATACTGCATTTAGTTTGAATAACAGCTATAGATTAATTGTACTTATTTGCTTTTTTTTTTTTTTTTTTTTTTTTTTTTAGACAGAGTCTTGCTCTGTTACCTAGGCTGGAGTGCGGTGGCATGATCTCGGCTCACTGCAAGCTCTGCCTCCTGGGTTCATGCCATTCTCCTGCCTCAGCCTCCTGATTAGCTGGGACTACAGGCGCCCACCACCACACCCGGCTAATCTTTTTGTATTTTTAGTAGAGACAGGGTTTCACCATGTTAGCCAGGATGGTCTCGATCTCTGACCTTGTAATCCGCCCGCCTCGGCCTCCCAAAGTGCTGGGATTACAGGTGTAAGCCACTGCGCCTGGCCCTTATTTGCTTTTAAAAATAAATATTGAATGTAATGGAAGCTACTGCAGTATTTTTTTCTACTGTAATTATTTCATACAGTATAATTCATTCCAGTTTCATGATTTCTCTACTTTCATACTAAATTCATTTTACTCCTTAATGTATAATCAGTGGGAAAAATGTTAGAAATTAAATGTGAAAAGAGCAAAGAAATGCATTTTATCCCTATAGCAGACAAGTTAATAGAAATAATATTTACCTGTAGATTAATAGTAATGCCATAAAACAGAAGTTGAATATATTAATGAATGATAATGGACATTTTTAATGTATATAACTCTAAATTGTTATTTTTTCTATAAGGAAATTAATCAGTAAAAAATAATCTGTGCAGGCATCTCTGAATAAGGAGAGAATAACCAGTTATCACAGAAATACAAATAAATAGAAGTTACTAACTATATTACAAAGTAAAACTGTACAAGTCTCTTAAAACTTATGTAAGATACAAGAATGAATTTTAGGCTGGGGGGCTCATGCCTATAATCCCAGCACTCTGGGAGCCTTCAGTGAGAGGATTGTCTGTGGTCAGGAGTTCAAGACAAGTCTGGGTAGGTAACATAGTGAGACACTGTCTGTACTAAAATGTTATGTTTTCTTTTCTTCTTTTCTCTTTTCTTTTTCTTTTTTTTTTTATTTTGTGACGGAGTCTTGCTCTGTCACCCAGGCTGGAGTGCAGTGGTGCAATCTCGGCTCACTGCAACCTCTGCCTCCCTATTCAAGCGATTCTCCTGCCTCAGCCTCCCAAGTGACTGGGACTACTGGTGCGTGCCACCATACCCGGCTAATTTTTTTTTTTTTGTATTTTTAGTGGAGACGGTGTTTCACCGTGTTAGCCAGGATGGTCTCGATCTCCTGACCTCATGATCTGCCCACCTTGGCCTCCCAAAGTGCTGGGATTACAGGCATGAGCCACCGTGTCTGGCCTTCTAAAACTTTTTTAAAAAATTAGCCAGGCATGGTGGCATGGACCTGTATAGTACCAGTTACTTGGGAGACTGAGGTAGGAGGATTGCTTGAGCCTAGAAGGTCGAGGTTGAAGTGAGCTATGATAGCACCACTACACTTTAGTCTGGATGACAAAATGAGACTCTGTATTAAAACTTTTTTTTTTAATTGACACTGATGTCCAATTTCATATCAATGAAGAGAGATATGGCATCAAATTAGAAATACAATCAGTTACTAGAAATGATCACCCTGAAAGTGTGGCGACACCAATAGCAAGGGGAACCCTTTCCACTATGCACAATGCAATATCAACTTTTATCTTATCTTAATTAAAACCTGGTTCTTCCTTGAACACGCTGTTTCCCCTGAGGTTCTTTCTAGTAACAAATACTTATCCTTCTTCCTAGGTTGTAATATTTCTGGCTAGTTGCTACTTTTTCTTGAATACTTACCTTCCACTTTTATTTAAAAGTTTAAATTTCTTCATAGTTTATGACAACTGGCTATGCTAACTTATACCTCTGCCCCTCCCGAAGCCCCACCACTTTTATTCCCTTTCTGGTATCTAATGGTCATTGCTTCATTTACTGAAGTCCTTGAGAGCTGGCTTAGACTTTTCTTCAATTCTCAATTTTACCACAATCCTAAAGGACTTAAATAGCCGTTACAAAAACCTAACCAACTACCCAATAATCCCAAACCTACATAAATTCAGTTATCTTCATATTTATCTTCTCTTCCGTTAACACTTTATTCACTCCAATGCTGTCAGATAATTTTTCAACTAATAGAATAGCATCTACATAAAATCTTACATTTCAAAGACATGTTCTCTCTCTCTCTCTCTCTTTTTATTTTTTTCTTGAGACAGGGTCTCACTCTGTCAACCAGGTTGGAGTGCAGTGGTGCAAGCTCAGCTCACTGCAGCCTTCACCTCACTGGTTCAAGGGATCCTCCCATCTCAGCCTCCCAAGTAGCTAAGTCGACAGGTGTACACCACTATGCCTGCCTAATTTTTGTATTTTTTGAAGAGGCTGGTCTCAAATTCCTGGAGTCAAGCTATCTAACTGCCTTGACCTTCCAAAGTGCTGGGATTACAGACATGAGCCATCACACAAGCCTCAAAGACATATTATAACTAAAATCTCTTACCTCCCTGAACCCTATTTTTACTATATCATATAATTTTCCAATTCTTGGATTTCATCTATTTTATCCTACTTCATCAGTTCCCACATGAACTTGTCTTCCTTCTTATTTAGCACTGACATTTATACAACCACTCTCAGTTTCCTTCTACTGCTTTTTTTTCAACAACCCCATCCATCAAAACGCCACTCATCAATAAATGCTATAGTGTGACTTAACTGTTTCTACACTTTACCTGTCTCAATGCTGCTGAGAAAGATCACACTGCTCTCTCATGCTGGTGTCTCTTGAAACTGTTTGTCTCCAACTTGCAGAACTATTCAACCACCCTTTAATTTGTCCATGGTCAGCTACTTCTCATATTTTCTTCAGTAGTTATTCCAAATCTTCAAACCCCCAACTCAACTTTTAAACTCTTATATTCCTACCTTGTATGTGATTGAGAAAATTGAGGCCATCAGGCAGTATTAACCAACCTCCCAACTCCTTATCTAATAACATCTATTTTCATATTTGTTTTTCCTTTTTCAAGCCAGTTTATCTAGCTATGTTTCTGATCCCATTTCCTCCATCTTCAGATTCTTACTCTAGTAGATGTGCCTTCTCAGTCCTCTATCTACAGACAGATCTTTTCTTCAGACCATGTATGTTACCTGTTCTCAAATTTCTCACTTGCAGGGTCCCATATAGTGACTATGAAGTCATGAGTACACTCAAGTTTACCACATAGGAAAATAATATGATGGCGTATCAACATTTAACCTAGTAATTTTCCTAAATTTTTGAGAATAATATATGTAATTATTAACTGAGAATCTTCAATATGTAGACAGTTCACAATTTTAATGCCAATGATTATATTTATGTCCAAAGGATAAATTTTGGACAGTAACGGAAAGGAAAAAAAATCACCTTTTCTTGAGCATAAGGTCTGTGTTTTATTCATCTTCAGCACTCTGGAAATTTAAAAATATATGCACTAATGAAAAAAATAGAAAAAAGATGAATGAATATTTTAGGGAAGGGAGGCTGGAAGGAGTATTAGAATAAAAGAAAAGATGCTTAACAAACTAAACCCTAAACAAAATATTGTTTGCATATTATCACCACTAAAATCATATTTATAGAAGAAGCAACATAGACTATAGATTCTCCTTCCCCCACTTTTTTTGGAGACTTTCTTTTTGGCATTTAAAAAAGATATAATTCATAGGTGATAAAATACGCCCTTTTAAAGTATATGATTCAGTAGCTTTTAGAACATTCACAAAGTTGTGTGACTATCACCACTATCTATTTTGACAACATTTCATCAGCCCAAAAATGAACTCTGTATCTATTAGTAGTCATTCTCCAGTCTTCTTTCCCCTTAACCCCTGGCAACAAGTAATCTACTTTTTTTTTTCTAAGGATTTTCCTATTCTGGACATTTCATATAAATGGAATAATACAATATATGGCCTTTTGTGCCTTTCTTCTTTTACTTAGTGTAAGTTTTGCAAACTTCATCCATGCTGTAGCATGAATCAGTGGTTCAATCCCTTCTACAGCTGAATAATATTCCATTGTATGGATATACCACATTGCTTATTTATTTACCAAAGCAGAGATCTTTTTCTCTGATGTTTTCACAAATTAACTACTTCAGAGGAACTGACTACTCATATTTTATGCTATTATCCTAATGAGCTTGTGATATGGTTTGGCTGTGTCACCACCCAAACCGCATCTTGAATCACAGCTCCCATAATCTCCATATGTCATTAGAGGGATTGGGTGGGAGGTAACTGAATTATGGGGACGGGTTTTTCCCATGCTGCTCTTTCGATAGTGAATAAATCTCTTGAGATCTGATGGTTTTATAAAGGGCGTTTCCCTTGCACATGGTCTCTTACCTGCTGCTGTGTAAAATGTGCCTTGCTCCTCCTTCACCTTCCTCCATGATTGTGAGGCCTCCCTAGGCATGTGGAACTATGAGTCATTTAAACCTCTTTTTCTTTATAAATTATCCAGTCTCAGGTATTTCTTCATAGCAGTATGAAAATGGACTAATACAGCTTAGATTTGTGTTATTTTTTAAGATAAGAATTTCCTATTAAACTAATCTCCATGAGAGATAATATCTCAACTTATGAAAGAGAAATGGGATTATGGAGAAATAAACATATTTCAGAGGCAATTAAGCATTAGAATTAACAAGATTTGGTGAATGGAGGGAAAGAATTGTGCCAGTGGAGAAGAACTAATCAAGAGTGATGCTCAGGTTTCTGGTTTGAGCAGGTGCAAAGATACCAGGCCTTGCACTGAGAGTAAGTGTATAGAAGAAGGAATAAGTTATTTATTTTGGCTGCTGGTTTGGTGAGAGGTATAATGAATTTAATTTTACATGCTGAGCTTAGCATGCCCCTTGGACACACAGGAAGATGTCGAGAACCCAAGTGGACAGATCTGGCAGATACTTAGGAAGGAGAACTGGGTTGAAAGTATAGATTTGGAAGTTATCAATACATACATGCTACTTGAAGCCATGAAGCAGAATGCACCATCAAGATAATAGGTACAGATAGTGAAGAAAAGAGGGCCCAGGATGGGATCCTGGAAAATGTCAACATGGAGGACATACAGAAAGCTCACAAAGAAGATAGAGGTGGCCAGAGTATACGGAGACCTAAGAGACAATCATAAAAGCCAAGAGGGCAAACAAAATGTTTCAAGAAGAGACTGGCAATGAGATCAAATCCTAAATAAAGTTTGCCTGATAAAATATAAAAACGGCTAACTAAATTTAGCAGCATACATAATTTCAGTTATGTAACAAAAACTTACATAACTTGTAATTGTAATAAAATAGAATTAGAAAAACAAACCCTCAAAAAGGAGGCAAACAAGAGAGTAGATTTTAGGTACCCCTAACACACAAAATAAAAGAAAGAAAGAAAGGTAACTATATGAGACAATGGGTATGTTAAGTTGCTTGACTACAGTAAATGCTATGTGTATGTATAGATGTGTGTGTGTGTTTGTGTGTGTGTGTATATATTTATATACATCTCAAAATAAGCATATCAAAACATCACGTTTTACACCTTAAATGTGTACAACAAAAAATAGACAATGGTGAAAAATTTCAATTATTATATTTAATATGGTAGTATTAACATAGTCCAAGAAGGCCGGGCACAGTGGCTCACACCTGTAATCCCAGCACTTTGGGAGGCTGAGGCGGGTGGATCAGTTGAGGTCAGGAGTTTGAGACCAGCCCCTGGGCAACATGGCAAAACTCTGTCTCTACTAAAAATATAAAAATTAGTTGGGCATGGTGGAACATGCCTGTAATCCCAGCTACTTGGGAGGCTGAGGCAGGAGAACTGTTTGAACCTGGATGATGGAAGTTGCAGTGAGCTGAGATTGTGCCACTGCACTCTAGCCTGGGCAGCAGAGTGAGACCCTGTCTCTCTCTCTCTCTCTCTCTCTCTCTCTCTATATATATATATAAAGAAATTGAATGGGATTAGTATGTTTTTGACATTTCACTTGAACTTGCCGATAGACTAGATAAAAAAGAAAATACAATGGGCTACATTGTTTTCCTATCAGTAAGACAGCTATATCAGTTCTTTAAGAGAGATAATAATAAAATCTTAAAGTTTTACCTAGATTATTCTAAAACGAATGGTAGCATAAGAGACAATATCCTCAAAAATGCTTGGATAGCTACTGTAAAAGTAATTCTATATGTCTATTGCTGTTTCTTTAAGAACTTTCCATGAGTCTCTTCTACTTAACATAGTAGAGGAGGTTCTAGCCATAAGTTAACCAACATAGTAGAGGAGATTCATTAGGCAAGAAACAGAAATAAAAGGGATTCAGATTGAAAAAGAGAAAGTAAAACTATCTTTAAATGCAGGTGATATGATCTCCTATATAGAAAATTCTAAAGAATTAACAAAAAAACTATTACAGCTAATAAACGAGTACAGCAAGGATACAAGATCAACATACACAAATTAATTGTATTTCTATACAATAGCAATGAACAATGAAAAATGAAAGTAACGAAACAATTCAATTTACAATAGCATCTGAACAAAATACTTGGAATAAATTTAACAAAAGAAGTAAAATATGTATATACTGAAAACTACAAAACATCATTGCAAGAAAGTAAAGAAGCTGGGTATGTTGGCTTACACCCATAATCCCAGCCCTTTGGGAGGCTGAGGAGGGAGGATTGCTTGAGCCCAGGGGTTCGAAACCAGCCCAGGCAACATGGCCAAACCCCGTCTCTACAGAATTTTTTAAAAAAATTAGCTGGGTGTGGTGGCATGCCCCTGGAGTTACAACTATTCAGGAGGCTGATGTGGGAGGATCACCTGAGCCTGGGGAGATAGAGGGTGCGGTGAGCCATGATTGCACCACTGTACTCCAGCCTGGGCGACACAGTGAGATGCTGTCTCAAAATAAGAGAAAAAAATGAGAAAGTAAAGAAAAAATAAATGTTTTCTGCAGATCATATGGGGCAGAAAAATAAAGAAAAAATAAATGGAACAACATTTTGTGCTCATGGATTAGAAGACTTAATATTCTTAAAATGGCAACAATCCTAAAATTGACCTAACGGAACACAGTCTCTATCAAAATCCCAGAAAATTTCCCCCTGAATTGACAAGTTGAACTGAAATTTCATTAGGAAATACAAGCAACCAAAAAGAGAGGAGGAATAGCACCTACACTCTACTGGCATCATAATCACCCGTGGTGTTTTAAAAATGCAGAACCATAACTTTAGCAGTGATGTTCAAGTACTTTTAAAAAGTTCCCAGTTGAGTATTAAGCACAATCATAAAACAGAGTAGAAGTTATTTGGGCTTATAAGATTTTCATTGGTGATAAACAGAAGATAGCCTTAGTGATAAAGAAGAAAACAACAACAAAAAAGAAAGTACAAGCCACACGTAATACTTGGTGGAGAAGCATAGCCCATCACACCCTCTGGGATGAGTTGGCACTGAAACACACTTCCAGAAAATGAAAAAAAAAAAACAAAAACAAAAACAATAACTAAGCTTGATGGAATATTGGAATGGAATATTAAATACTGTCTGGAAACATCTACCAAATAGTAGAAACTTATGTTCAGCTGTTTGTTGTACCAGTGGTCAAAGAACCAATTACCTCTTGAATTTATGATAATAAAGGCAAATCATCAGTATAAAAGGCAATGCTCACTTTCCTGTTTGCTGCGTACTATCATCTAAGCTATGGAAAGGTGCGTGAATCATTGAAAAATCCATTCTTCTGTTTAGCAAGCTAAAAAGCCTAGACAGACAAAATGGATAGGTGTACACGGCAGTCAGGATGGCAATCTTCATATTTTAGAGTCCTAATCACAACTATTTTCAAGAGACCTCTGCTTCCCCTTTAAAATTCTATAATATAGGCATAAATAGGCTGTATATATAAAGTTATATCACATGGTTATGTAATCTGTTTTCACACTAACTCTGATCTAGAATATGTTAGCAGCAATGATTTTGAATAAATGTTTCATTAACGATTGTTCTGCTTGCCTTTCTAAAGATTATGAGATCTTTTGCTAGATAATTGAAATGGCTTAAGTCTCTTACAATCGGGTATTCATGAAAATTTGAACTGATGACAAATTTTTCCTTAAAAAATTCTCTAGCTTAAAAAGAGCAATTCTCTTAAAAAAGAGTAATGATAATTCCATAGCATTTATAGATATGCCTGAGAACCATAAGAATATAGAGAAATAATTTCTTGATTTTTAGTTTGAACACAAAGTTACCAACATTGCTGATTTTGACAATACTATGCTTTTCAGTACTTTTTTTTTCTATCTTCCATTGCAAATTACTTAAGATTGCCTCTCTCTGAATATTTCATCAAATATTCTTATGAATTTGTTAAGGCCATCCTGATGACACTTCGGATATGGAACTATCCTCAAACATCCATCCACACATGGCTAAGAAACTGCATCACTCTCAGGCTTAGAAATTTTAACATGTTTAATTTCATTAAACTTTTAAAATTTTTCTTTTTGATGTATGTGTAAATATAGCTAAGTATAAATATATTACTCATTACTCAACAGGAAAAATATTATATTCAAACACTTAACAAACTGTTTTTGAACTTACTCTTTGCTATTCATTTCTCCTTTTACATTCAGTAGACTTACTATAATGTGACTTACTATAAAATGAACATAATCATGCAGTAAGATCTTTATCATACAATTAGATTTAATTAATGAAAATAGTAATTACAATGGATTCTATTTAGTTACTGTGTTAATTGTAAGTACTAGCATTGCTATAAATATTAAACTTTGAGGTAAGTTTTTTTTCTCCATATTAGGTTGGTGCAAAAGTAATTGTGGCTTCTGCCATTAAAATTAATGGCATTAAAAGTAATGGCCATTAAACGTAATGGCAAAAGCTGCAATTACTTTTGGACTACCCTTAATAAAATTTAGATTTCAAATAAAATATAAAAAATGTCAATCATATATAGGTTGAGCATTCCCTAATTTGAAAATGTGAAATCCTAACTGCGCCAAAATCCAAAACTTTCTGAGTGCCACAATGCACAGTAACCTTTAAATCAAAACATGACATTGTAGGGAGAGACTGAAAGCCTGCCTTTTTTTTTTTTTTTTTTTTTGCTATTGCTTAACAGCTGATATAGGTGTTCTGGTGATGCTACTATGCTGCTTAGTTCCCTGAACACATTACCCTTTCACTGTATTAATAGTTTGTCATATTTTTTACTGTTAAGTATTTATGTGTTAATACGTGCGAAAAAGTGACTATTGGTTGGGACCACAGAAATTCAGAGTCAGAAATGGCGATGATGCCAAACAACCACAGACTGTCCACACGAGTGACTGAGACAGATGTCTTTGCTTGCTTCTGATCGTTCAATGCAGACAAACTTTGTTTCATGCACAAAAGTATTAAAAATACTGGATAAAATTACCTTCAGGCTATGTGTATAAGGTGTTTATAAAACATAAATGAATTTAGTGTTTACACGTGGGTCCTATCCTCAATATATCTCGTTATGTATATGCAAAAATTTCAAAATCTGAAAAAAATCCAAACTCCGAAACACGTCTGGTCCCAAGCATTTCAGATATGGACTATTCAGCCTGTATTATAGAATAAGATTATTTACAATAATGTTGTATAAGAACATAAGCTGTTATTAATATTTAAACAATCTATGATTGTGTTTATCAACTACCAAAACAAAATGATGCTTGGCATACTCAGACATATTTTCCCTCACAATAAAGACTGAGATTTATTCTAAGAAGTAAAAGCAAATTCAAAAGCCTATGTTGAAATGATTAATGAGTGCTATCAACATTTTCTTTTTCTTTTTCTCTTTTGGGGATGGAGTCTCGCTCTGTCACCAGGCTGGACTGCAGTGGCATGATCTCGGCTCACTGCAACCTCCACCTCCTGGGTTCAAGCGATTCTCCCGCCTCAGCCTCCCGAGTAGCTGGGAATATGGGCACACACCCCCATGCCCAGCTAATTTTTGTATTTTTAGTAGAGACGGGGTTTCACCATGTTGGCCAGGATGGCCTTGATCTCCTGGCCTTGTGATCCTCCCACCTCAGCCTCCCAAAGTGCTGGGATTACAGGCGTGAGCCACTGCACCTGGCCCCAATATTTCCTTATAAACAACTGCCGTTGATACTTCTTGCCATGTTCCAGGATATATGTTCCCTACAGAGATCAACCTGGTCTCCTCTAGTTTACAGTTCCAGAAGTATTACACAGTTACTTAAGCTAAGTGTAGTGCTTTGATGAACTGCATTTCTAGAATATACCATCTTTCCCTTTTCCTTGGAAAATAATGTGCTGTTTTTTTGAAGAAATAATGAAGCAAGTACTATTTAAAAACCAGAAACTTAAGGTTATAGTCGTCTCTGAATCTCTGCCCAGCAAGCCAGGTATGGCAGTGTGGGATCTGGGCTCCGGGCAAACACCAATGGACTCATGTGTTCTCATCTATACAGTATGTAGAAAACACATTAGAGACTCATTCTTTTCTTTGCTCTTGGAAGAAAGGAAACTCTATGTATCTTTCCAAGGACACCTTGGAAAGCTTTTCTCTGTGAATTAGTGATGAAATAATCCTATGCCCAACAAATCAGAAAAATGGTCATCTTTATTAGTAAACCAATGTAATTATCAAAAGTTAGATGAATACCAAAGACAGATTTGAAATTACTAATTTAGACTCAAATAATAAAATATGCCTTAAGATTCATTTTTATGTTTAATGCCTGTTATAGAGAAACTGTCATAGAGCACAAATACAGTTAAATATATCTAAGATAACAAGTGAAGGGACACTGGCTAAATCACTGAATTGTATACTCAATGGGTAGAGATCTATCCCAATTATCTGTCTCACTGTGAGAAAAGTGAGAAAAGCACAATTTTAGATTGGGCTTAGATATAATAAGGCAAAATCTTGCTTATAAATAAGGTGTGCTTTTATTGAGCAGGCTTTGTACTAACACAAAATCAAATTCTGGACTACTAGAAAATTCAATCCCTCCAAAATGTACATAATTTACAATTTTCAGTCTCATATAAATGTAATTAGAACAACCTCATATCCTCAAGCAGAAGGATAAAGTCTTACTGCACACTTGTGCTAAGTTGACTGTATGTAATACATATAATACTGTAAAGATAGCTTCATACTTACTTACTGGCTTGTGCTATGAAAATTAAAATACAGTTGTTTTTATGCCATGCTGCCTGTATTTTTTCCCTGCCTTTCTCCCTGTTCAAAGTTCCCTCTGCAGAAATTTATCTAATGGCACGAGTTTAAGAAAAGCACAACCCATGTTTGCCTTCTAATAAACCCTAAGGTATCTATTCTTTCTTTTCAGAGTATTAAAAAACATTGCTCCTGCTTTGTAATCTTCCGCAGGACTGAAACTGCACTAGAACCTACCAGAAAACTAAGAAGCAGCAAGGGAACCAGAGCCAGAATAAAGTCTACTGTTTGCTACCTGTTTTCTCATTCATTTTTGAAGTTTGTTTCTAGGACATAATATTTCTTGTAAAGTAAGTTCAATTTTTTTCAGCCACTTCAGAAGTTCATTTTAAAGAACTTTGCCTTATTTTTGTCTGAAGCAGTTTTCAATATTGGTAAAGAATTTTCAAGTTTCTCTTCTCAATGATCTTTATTAGACCTTACAGATAAAGAAGATACACAGTAATTCATGTTAAAAAAGACACAGGGAAATTTACATTTGATTCAGCTACTCATAACGAACTTGGGAACCAAATAAATCAGACTCTCAGAGCTAGTGGATACAAATTCAAGACTGTTTAATAAATCAATCTATTTGATAATAGTTTATCAACATATTAATTAGTATTATTAGAAGCTAAATAGATAAAACACAAGAAAATAAAGCAAATGTAAATGGCAAAATAATTTTTAGGAATAGTAAAAAAGACTACATTACTAATGGGAAATGCCTACAAATAACATATTTTACCTGGCATCATCTTGTGAGAATCTCCTTTGCAAATCCTCTTTATTCCACTGTTCTTTTTCTTTCCCTTGCTCGGGTATATCTTGTGTTTTTTCCTCGTCTCCTGATTCTCTGTTTTTCTCCTTATTACACGTTTTGGCAATCTCTTTCCCTTTCTCATTCTCATTAATTCTTTCTTCCTTTACCTCTTCCTTCTCATGAACTATCTCTTCATGCTTATCCCCTTCTTTCCCTCCCTCTTCTATTCCCTTTGGTCTTTTGAAAGCAACACAAATTGAAGGCATGCAAATAAACACACACAAAAAGAAAGAAAGTCAAGAAAAAACACTTATGAAATTAAACAGAAAGGTAATAAAACTATCAAAACATAAGTAAAAATTATATCTTTTAAATGTTGAAAACTTACTTCAGTGTATACCAGAGAAGCACTGTATAAATAGCACTTAATTGTAATAGTTTTAAAATCATTTTCCTTTTACAAAATTACATGAAAAAAGGTAAAAGCTGTGATCTCCCTATTATAAATTTTTTAATCCAATAAGAGTAAAACAAAATTTAGCTTAGGCATCTATAAAATCTATAGGACAAGTAAGAAACACAAATTATACTAACTTATATACTACATGCATAAATTTTCTTGAGAAGATGAGTACTTTTTCTATGCATACATAAAAAATTCAAGTGGATGGGAAAGCATACTACTGAAAAAGTATTATTCTTACGTTTTCTAATAACAAAATATATTATTTTCATGTTCCTTGGAACATGAAAAATTCAAGTCTCAGCCATCACTTTTATTTCAGTAAAGATGTAATAAAAGGTCTTAATTTTTAAGTTACAAACATGAAAAAAGGTATTATTTCCAGTGATCTAGTAAGCAAAATTATCCACAGTTCCATAACATTTTTTTTTTTGGTGCAAGAAGTCCGAAATGTGTGTTAAAATACATTAAAAAGTAGTATGTACTGAAATTGAGCTCCCCTCACTTTAAAATAGATATTAACCTTTTAGAAATACATAATTTTATGTTCATCCAAGAAACACAAAGACCTTCTGAAACATATTTGGAGAAGTTTGTTGTTGAAATCCCCTTACTCACCTGATTTTCTTGTTTCCTCTTGGGCGTTCTGATTGGACAGACATGTAGCTTGTGCTGCTGAAACGAGAAGCACTACTAGTCCTTGAAACCGCAGATATATCACTTACATCACTGTCCGAAGATTTAGTAGAAACATTATCTGCCCCTCTATGAGGATCCCATCCTGATCGATACTGTTAACACAGATTGACAAATACGCAGAAGTTGTCAGTATCACCACACAAAGCAATTATTAGCTTTCTCCTATTTCAGCACTTTCATTGTCCACAGAGGAAACTGCAAAATCCCACTCAGTTGCATATAAAACAAAAGTGAATGGCAATTATCCTAAAAGAAAAATTCAATTTATATGAAACCTTTGTTTTCAGCAAAGTAATTAGAATGTTTTTACCACACCCCAGTGAAGGCCATTAAAATAGTTTCAAAACAGCGCTGGCCTCAGGAAAGAACATTTAGGTAAGATCTGGGAAATGAGCATTTATTTGGCTTAATATTAGGAAGTATAATTTTTTTATTTTTTAATAAATTTTTTTTAAAATCCCAAGTATAATAAAGCTGCCATTATCACTTATAGAAACCAATTCTAGTAGCCATCAATTAATCCATTATGCTTCACTGAAAACCTAGAGATAATATAAAATCTAATTATTCAACCATTAACTTTTTTAGAAAAGCCAAGAGAAAAGAGAAGGTTTAATTTCAAAGTGGCTGCTGGATTTTGATGAATCCTAGAAATACTAGAAAAAGTCATTATTATTTACAATAGTTCAAACTTCCTGGAATTGAAATAATCAGATAGTTAACTGGCACAGCCAGGGTTGCAGGGTATTCTTGGGTGTTCAAATATTCTGGTAAATTAAAAACCATCGTAAATGCTTTACGTTAATGACCTAGTCTCATAAAATACATTTAATGTAAAAACTAATGGACAAAATTTAACTTTATTCTGACAACAAAAAAATCATTTGCTAAGAGTCGTCTTGTTGAGATGTAAAAAGGATAGACTTTGGAGTCTGGAAACCTGAAGTAAGAAAAACTCTCACTAGTTGACTAAATCTGAGCAAATCATTTAATCTGTAAAAGGCTTCTTATAAAAAAATGGATAATAATATCTTTTTTTTGCAAGGCCTAGAACTAAGACATATGTGGTATCTGGCATAATGTAAGTAAATGTAGCCTGTAGTATTACAGTATTATTACAACTTGGTGATACAACAGTATTCTTACTATAAACATCAAATATGACTATTATTGGGTTAAGAGATTATCTACTAATTGATTTTGATTTGTTTAGATGTGCTTCAAACTTAATGCTGAAACACTCTTAACTAGTTAATTTTGCAAAAGAGAATTTTCTAATCACAGATATTAGCAAATTCCATAAAGCCTTAGAAAGATGATTATTTTATATCAACCACTTGCTATGTCTTAGAGAATAATTACCTAATAAACAATCCCCCACGAATGACAATTCATTGCAAGTATTAGATAGATATAAACATTTTGACCAAGATAAACTGAGTGGCAACAGAGCATAAACAGTAAATTCGATATAAGTTATCTGTTGATATTTTTTTTTCCAAAACCTCTCAGTATCTAGCTATCCATTTTAAAAGTTGACTCTTCTTCAAACATAAAGAAATTATTTCTAAGGCTCCATAAAATTTTAGTTAAATCCATTAATCTAGCAACATATATTCAAATTAGGTGAGAATTAGCCTTTCTTAGTCCACTTTAACTTTCTATCTTGTTAGATAAACTCTCAATTATCAAAAAGCATACAATTAAATTATTCTAAAAATTGCTGCTTTTTCCCAGGAAATATTTATTTAAATAGAGCCAGAGGGTTTAATTTTAAAAGAAACATTATTAATATACAGTGCATTTATTCAAAGACAATTTAGATCATAATATTATTTTTCAAATAAAGTCATTTTAAAATACCATTTTGCCTTAAATGACAATGATGAAAGCCATTGCCTAGAATAGCATTTAAATGAATGGTATCAACATTATCCATGTTATATCTGTCTATATAATATATACAATATGTACACTATATAATATATTGTATACTATATAATACAATAAATGACATATCTATATATATTTTCACAAAATGTATTGAAAGTAAATGTGATCTCAAGGTAAGGTATATGTGGAAAGATTTCATTTTACTTATTTTTTTTGGGCATTTATTCATACGAAAATCAAAGTTTTAAGAAATTTTTCAAAGCTATAAAATTGTTCAATAGATACTATACTGCATATGGGGGACTTTTCTCTGATTCTTATAATTTATAATAAAAAAGAAAAACAGCTGCTATTCTTTCTTTTAAAGTAATTTGTTAATGAATATGAAAGCAGTTTTGGTAATATATTTCTTATTTGTTTTTGCTCATGGGATTATTATATCATCTAAATTCAAATGGAAAACTGTAAGTTTTAACTCCGGCAGTAGTAAGGGCAATAATGTAATCATTAAGAGCCAATGCTCTGGAATGGGACTGAATCATTTGAATTCTGGCTACATAGATTATTAGGTTTGTGATCTTGGATCAATTGCTTCTATGAGTCTCAGTTTTTCATCTGTTAAAATATGGATAATAATTGTGCCTATCTCCAAGGCTTGCTGCAAGGATTAAGCAAGACAATGTGTGTAAAGTACTTAGCACAATATCTGACACATAACAAGTGATGACAAATGATGACACTGATAATGATGACGATGATGATTAAATAGTAGCCAAATACTGGCTTATGTAAATTTCAGGACTATCTTTAGCTAAAGAATATTAGGTAGAAATATTTAATAAATATATTAAGACTATTCTAAGCTACAAAAACATAATTATTTTTACATATATCCAAGAGATCTGCTTCAGAAAATATGTTTATAAAACAAAATTAAAATTTTAAACCCAACTTTACTACTGACTCCTAGTATGTCCTCAGGCTTCGCCTTCCCCATTTGGCAAGGTTCATCCATATCCCATCACCTAATAGGGAAATACTGATTCCCAACTGCAGGATGAAGAATATCTTTATCTCAGCAGGAAATATATGACACTTCTTGGCCGACATAGAACATGTCTTATTTTTAATATTTGTCTTAGAACCTTATCCTGACATCCAAAGCCACTAGGTACTCATGTATCCCATGCTATCCTGATTGGTTTTTGTCCAATTTGCTTTTCTTTCATATCTGAAACCTAACTACTTATTTGGCTTTTCAATTTCAGTAGTTAGGATTCTGATTTTGTCTACTCTAGGCTTTGTCTTTTTAGGTCTGTCATGATGTCTAGTCTTGTTGCTATGATTCATAGCTGCATACAGGCTTTAATTTGTTTAGCTTTTAAAAGTCAGGTTAGCATGGAGTGCACTGTGCATATCTTTATCTGAGACTTCTCAGATCATCCAGTTTGCTGAGCTAAAATTTTAGATATGCAAAATTTAAGGAAAGATAAGATTCCCCATATTGTAGTTTTATGCCTTTTTTCACAGCATTATAATAGTGTAAAGGTTTTATGCTTTTTATTCACACACAGCCCTACGACAAGAGACAGTGTGTGTAATTCATCACACATGACCTCTTGTCATAGGGCTGTGTCTGTCTGTCTGTCTATCTATCTATCTATCTATCTATCTATCTATCTATCTATCTATCTATCTATCTATCTATCTCTATATCTATCTCTAGCCCTATATCTGTATCTATCTATATATACATACATAAATGTGTGCATGTGTATATAAACGTGTTCATGTTTAATTTTCAAACCCCCATTAGACTACAAACTCCTGAAGGCCAGCACAGTATCTTCCTCACCTTTGTGTGTCTCTTAGCACCTAAGAGTCAAAGATTTAACTTAATTTAATTTAAACTATGAGTTTTAGCCTTCTTACTAGGAAGATAAGAATACACTCCAGTTTAAGAATTTTTGAGAAAAATATATTCAAAATATATATTCAAAATACATAATAGTATGCTTAGCAAATAGCAAAAGCTTATTTCCAATGCCTAAAGCAGAAGGTCATTAAATAGAAGGACACTGAATGGAATAGTTTATATAAAGAAAGAATAGAAATTAGCTAAAGGCTCTAGTTTAATGGTGATTAATGATGATTCTGCTATCTACTCAAGGCTTTCATCAAATGTATTTCTCTGTTGACTTCTAAGCCACTGAGCATGTTTGCCATTGGGATTAGCTCAGGTTTCCATTACAAATAGACATAAGCTTTTAAAAATGAGAAATCTGGCCAGTGAGAAAGAATATGAAAAATATTTTTAATAAATAAAATTTCAGAAGAATACATTTTGAACATATTTAGAATTTAACTTATTCACATATACAACTCAACTCCCACCCCCAAAAATCTAAGTACTAAACGACTTAATAATAGAGTCAACACTTAAAATGGATAAATGTAGTTTTACTTTTCCTAAAATATGATAAACAAAAGTTCTATACTTCAACAACGAGAGAAAAGCAGCTGAATTGTTATTATACCAAGGTAATGAGCTATGAATGTGAGTAAGTAAATTTATTTATTTAGGAAATGGTTGGTGTTTTTTTGGCACTATACAATACATAATGTTTTAAATAATTAGCATGTATTACAATATAGCTGATGGATGAACAATGAATGGCCTGTTAATCATTCTCTTTAATGGAACAAAAACAAAGAACAATAACATGATCTTAGCTGAAAACTGTGCTCCGATTAAAGATCATTAAAATCTTGGAAGAGAGTAAAGAAGTTTTTCCGGACAACATTTTAATGTTTTGTACATTACTATTAAGAAGATCATGAACTAGAAAAATTTACAGGAAATGATTGTTCTTCAGGATGTTCCAGACTCTAAAGAGTTCCTAAGTGGCTTGGAAAAGTTAATGTTCTTCCTATATATCTAACATCAGTGGAGAGTAACAGTGTACCTACAGAGCTCTATTGAAAAGAAGGCTATTATTAAAGTGTTAGAATGATATACTTAAAAAATAAATTACAATTTCTAAAATCAGTTTCATTTTCTCCAGTAGTTATTTGAAGTTCTTAGGCCATTTCCAACTCTGATTTTGCTAAAGCACCTCAAGAACTCTGGTTGTTTGATCTTCAGACAAAGATGGAGGCAGGATTATGAATGTCCTTAAATATCACTTGTCTCAAAAACAATAATCAAAAATTTAATTATAGCAAAATACTGGATAATATAGAAGCCCAATTTTGAAGAAAAACAAGTCTTATGCTATCAAGAAGTACCTGGATACCTGAATATCATACTCAAGAAGGAAATAGTGAGCTAATCAAAAGACCGGGGGGGCACGGGTGGGGAAGAAAACAGGCAAATATAATCTTTGGAAGATAAAAGTTAGGCTGAGGTTCTGGGCAGGGCTCTTGATATCAGTCTAGGGGAGGTAGAGGAAAGAAGAGGGCAGAGGGAATTCTGGCACTGCAGTCATTAAATAACCATGTGCATTTTTGTCATCTTGTTTTTATTTCATATAATAATAGAAAGAAAACAGTTGTTGCTCTTTGATAGTAACACAATTGCAGGTACTTTTTCTTTGACGAGCTACTTCAAGATGATGTTTTTCTCTGTCCTACCCAAGGCTCTTATCAGTGCCTGATCTGAATGCTGAATTGTATAAAAAATGTACTTGTCAGAGATAATTTTGTTCAGCTATAACTTCTAAAGAAGGTATTGTGTGATAATGGTCTAAAATTGGGAGGAGAAGGCAGAGAGAAAATGCCAAAGACATTGGAGGACTTATTTAAGATTTAGTCTTGTAAACAAAATTCTGCAAATGAAATCCCAGCTTGAAAGATTTCTGATAGCTGCAGAGCTCAAAAGGAAGGAGTCTGCAGTAAAGCTGAGCCTAATGAACAGCATGCCTCAGTCTGGAAAGGAGTTAAGTATATAAAATTTTCACTGGAGACTGAGGCACTGAATTTTCTCCCTTGTTGGTCTTCAGGACTGATGGCCTCTTCAGTTTGGTACAGTAATTAAAATAGCTACAATTATTATTTGTATACCCTGTGAAACGTACTGTTGTAAGTAATATATGTGGATTATTTTATTTAATTCTCCCAAACCTTATGAGGTGGCCTTTGTGATAGCTGGAGTCAGAAGGGAGTACAGTTAGGTAGGATGAGCCATACTCAATACCCTCTCCATTAAATAGGTCTAGTCATCCTCTGAGGCACAGTTTAAGATGTCACCTCCTCTGTGAAGTCTTCCTTAACTCCTTCAAAGAGAATTAATAACTGCCTCGAATGTTCCTCAACTACTTTACTCATGCCTTTATTATATCTATATAGTCCTCAACTACTTTACTCATGCCTTTATTATTAAAACTATATATTATATATATAGTTTTATCATGTGGTATTATGTGTACTTCTCCCTTGTCTATCCATCCATTCACGTATCAATCATCTATCTAGCTATTTATCCATCTATTTGTAATCTACCCACCCCACTAGATTATAAACTCCCAGAGGATAATGACTTTTGTTGATTTCAGTAATCTTATTATCTACATCTGGGCCTGGCATTTAGAAGGAACTCAGTGAACGTTTTATGATCCAAATGAATGAATGGAATGATTTGCTTTATCTGGGCTATATACTGAAGCATTATTCCATTATGAAGTACCAAATCAGTGCACAAGATACTACATTGATAGCTGTATAGGGTTTAGTCACCTAATTATTTCATTCTCTGTGGTGGGTATAGGCAGTGCTGTTAAACAGTAAATGTTTAACAACTAGCTTTCTGGGGAAAAAAATTCCAGTTTATGGAGTTTTCTGATTTCCATGATATAAATACTCCCATTATGGCAGATTTCAAGTTACCAAGTGGTCACTGAACAGACAGTTGGGCACACCACTGGTTGTAGGGTTTAGGAATACAGACTTTGTTTACAGGGCTCACTAAGACTCCTGAGGAGAGAATGAGTAAGGGACAATAAATATTTACTATGTATCAAGACCTATGATCTCGTTTAAAGTTCACATTGGATCTGTGAAGAAGGTATTTTCTCCATTCTAGAGATCTAGAAACAGACTCATCCAGAGAAGTCTTTGAAACATGAAATAGCAAGAACAGCTTAAAGTAAAAAGCTGCAGTCAAAGAAAGGGTAGCCATTAGCATGTATGCCAAGACTTACAAACGAACCAGCTGTTGCTTGATGTGAAGGAAATTTATGAGGTGAATAATTTTTCCTGGAGAATTTACAGAGGAAGAATTACTGCCAGTAGTCACTTATGACTTTCCCTAAGGCTTGGCTTTGTGGGAACTCAATGTCTATTAGTAATCAGCTTCTCCTTGAGAAACAATCTTAATTTACTTCTATCGATTTCTCAGTTTTCAGAGATAGAAATGCCAGTGCTGCAATGAAACCCCAGGTTTAGAGATCTCAGGTAGCTGCAAAGCTTATGCTTTTGCCCTTAGCAAATGAATTTATCATGTTCTTCAAGAGAATCAACAACTCTTAAGCCATTCTATCATGTACTAAAACTCTTCTCAACAAAAACAAAAACAAAAACAAAAACAACCCACCGAACAAAATTCCCCAATAACATCCTAATTTACCAGTCAGTGGTATCTTTTTAGTCTTTTTCTTTCCCCTCTCTTCTTGAAAATTTCCCATAATGACTTCTGAGATAATGCCACTCAGGGTTTCTAGTCTATGTCCCTGAGTGTTACTTTTTAATCTCCTTTCCCAGCTTTGTTTTCCCTAACCTGATTTTAAATCACATTTTCTCAAAGTTCCCATCTTTAGCCTTCTTTTAACTATAATATATTACCCCAGGATGATATAATCCATCATCTACCCATTTTAATTACCAAGTAATGACTAATAAAATCCTTATTCTCACCTCTCCCAAGCTTCAGACCTGTATTTCCAGATGCTGACAAGACATCTCCTGTACATTCTTTTGTTGGCACAACAAATTCAATATAGCCCAAACCAAATTTATTCTTTCACCCTAAACCAGCTCTCCCTGTACCTCTTATGTTGCCTGCACAATAGGTTCCATATCCAACTAAAACCTAGAAAAGTTGTGAATTATCTTTGCTTCCTCCTTCCCCAGTATCCTCCATTCTAATCAGTCAAGAAATATTACTTAGTCATGTAATGGAAACAAATATTATCTAAATATTTAGCTATCGGGGGTTATGAATGGGTCCTTGGTCTTTCCTTTTGGTAACTAGCATATTTAATACCTATTTATTTGTGGCAGTTGCTGCTGAATGCCTACTCAATATTCCCTCTCCCACTTTGGTCTTTATTAAAAGAATTCACACTGATTTTAATAACAACAAAACAAAACAACTTCATTTTCTACCTTGTATGTAAGGTGATCATTTTTTATGAGTGTGATCTCCGAAATATAAGCAGTAATCTAGGGGAGGAGTTTAGGGAGAGCTACTGTGTTTCTGATTACAGTGAGCTAACATAGCTGGTATGACCATATGTCTTTCACTTTTTTTTTCCTTTCTTACTGGAGTTCAAACCCAAGCCTACAGCTACAGCAGGCATTCTGTGATGATGGGGACAGAGTGCTTGGGTCTTAAGTAACAGTACCAGCCCTAGGCTGTTTGGATTTCTTGTGTGAAGTAAAATTCCTTGTTTATTCATATAATTTTGTCAGGTGTTTTGTTATAAACAGCTGAGTGCAAACATGACTGATACACTTTCCTGAATGCAAACTCTTCCTGGTCTGTATCAGAAAAAAATTTCTGACCTCATAGTATAAACATATTCCCTAAGCAACAATATTGATGAAAATCATAATAGTCATCTAATTTTGATAAGAGGCAGTATACCATAATGAACAAGGGATTAAGAGCTGAAAGATATGAGTGTGTAATTGCTCTTCCACTTACTAGGAGCTACACAATCTTAGGCAAGTCTCTTCTTTAAGTCTGCTTCTAGATTCACATTGTGGAGACAATACCTTCTTAATAGGACCAATATGAATTTTAAATGAGATCACAGGTCTTGACACATAGTAAATATTTACCATGATAATTAATTAGGCATAGTCCATGATGAAATAAAAGAAGCTGTAGATTATGATACTAAATATACACCATCATTAATCCATAAGCTCAAAAGTTTTACTTTGACTTGAAAAAAACATGAAAATGGCTATGAATACTTTATAAATAGGTTCCTAATTGCATGTCTCACAAAAAACAAACAAAAACCAAAAGGGCATTGTCCTTTCACACTAGATTGGTTTATTTACTTAGAGTAGGATAATACCAAACCTGCCTTGGAAATTCAGGTTTATTCATTCCTGAAACCGTTCTACTTGAGTTAGGTTTTTTTTTTTTTTTTGAGACAGAGTCTTGCTCAGTTAGCTGGAGTGCAGTGGCGTGATCTCAACTCACTGCAACCTCTGCCTCCCGGGTTCAAGTGATTCTCCTGCCTCAGCCTCCTGAGTAGCTGGGATTACAGGTGCCCGCCACCACACCCGGCTAGTTTTTGTATTTTTAGTAGAGACAGGGTTTCACCATGTTGGCCAAGCTGGTCTTGAACTCCTGACCTCAAGGGATCCACTCACTTCGACCTCCCAAAGTGCTGGGATTATAGGCACGAGCCACCACAACCGGTCAGTTAGTTTTTATAATTATGTTTATACTTGATACTAAGGAAAGTTAAACTGAGGACTATAACAATCTATCACCATAACACTAATAATAATTAAAATTTAATTACTTTTTATGGTTTACAAACAACTTTCAAATATCTTATATATAGTTTTCTTTTTCACATCTGATAAAACAGATTTTTAACCTTTTTAAGATTAAGATTTTTAACCTTTTACAGATAATATGTAATATAACATTAACACTTAGCTGTGTATTGATATAGATGTAACCACATAAAATAAATATTTTTTTCAATAGCTTTAGTCTTAGATTTATTCGTAAACCCTTTATTATTCAGTAATAGCTCAAACTCATGTCATCTGAAATATCTGCCTCAGTCAACAAGTATTCTCAAAGTCTGTTTTTCTCAGACCCTTAGATATATTAATAATATTCTGACACATACATACAATTTCATGTCTATCCAAGCCCCAGAGGGTAGAACAAAATACCTGCTGCTAATCTAAACCAATGCACCCAGTTGAAAGCCCTTATGTTATTATTATGACTAAATGCTTCTCCAAGCCCTCAAATCAGAAACCCATAAGATCTAGCTAGAATTAAGAAAAGTCATAAAGAAACTGTCACTAGCCATAAAAATTCCTGGCACTTGGCCCTTTGTGACCCTCTTTAAACATTATATGGATTATATGATTTTTATGAATGTTTAAAGAATATCTAAATGATTGGGATATAGGGTATAGATATTACAGATATCACGTGGCAAGCTAGCATCCCAAAAGTTGCAACAGAAATAAGACATGAGAACATAGCAGTAGGACCAATGCCCTGGGAATCTGAAGCAGGCAGAAACACAACAAAAATATATGAGCTGGAGATAGGAAATAAGGTTCCCTTTCAATTATCAGTACTTTAGAAAGTAATAGCGTAACTCAAAGTATTTGTGTTGAAGAGAATCAAGGCTAAATAATAGCCTGAATAACTATGTAATGTTAAAAAACCTGAAGGGGCCTGAGAATTGCTCTGATCTATCAAATTCAGAGATAGGGCAAATATAATTACATTTTGTTGGAAATCTGAAGAGGCCCACTACTCTTGTTCCCTGTGTGAGAAGACAGAGAAGCATCAACTGGGCTTACAGAAAGACCTTTTGGGATGGAGCCAACAGACAAAGAAGGAACAAAGACTAACAATTACCTCTTGCTTGGACTACTACAATAACCTCCTAATGGGACTCCTTGTCTGCAATGTTCTTTTCAAATGCATCTTAAGTATATAATTAGAGTTACCTCCTAAAAGCACAAATTTGTTCATATCAGCAACTTCCTCAAAAATCTTCCAAACCCATAATTCTGTATGGGTTGTATAAGATATAGAAAAATAATATAGAACATAAGTAACATAGATATTAAAATATTAAAATAATACGGATATATAGATATTAACATATAAAATATAGACATTAAAATAATATGGGTATTTAAAATAATATAAAAAAAATTTAGAAGAATATAACCATAAAATTTAAAATGTAGTAGAACATTCTATATTTTTAACTGAGAGATTCAAAGTTCTCCACAGTCTTGTCCCAGTCAACTTTTCCATTCTTTTCTCCTAATACATATCCTCCCCATTTGTTGTATATTTCCACACTGAAGAACTATTAGCTGTTTCTTAAACATGGCTTGTGCTCATGTAATGCCATAACTTTGTTTAAGCTCTCTCCTGAGCCTGACAAGTCCTTGACTTCATGTGTTCTATTCTATTCTATTCCCAGATTTCTCCCAGCCAAACGAATATTTCTTTTGCTATTCTTCCTTTGTATGTGTATTTTTAAAAATTACATCACTCAGCACAGCTTATTTTGTACCATCATTACTTATGTACATGCCTTTCTCTAATTTGATAGTGAACTCTTGGATAGAAAGGATATGCTAGCCTGCCTTCCTCCATTCTTTCCCTCTCTCCTTCCTTTAATTCTCTTCTCCTTTTCTTTTTTCCCCTCTCTCTATCCCCTTTCCCTTCCTTTTTTTATTCCTTCTTTACTCACTATTTCCTTCATTTTATTGTAATTCATATGGTTATTTCTCTGGCATTTTCTCTTCTTTAATGTTGCAGAACCAGAATCCAGAATTACAGCTGATGAGCTTCAGCAACACCCCAGCTATGATGTTTTGACTTGCAGGTAAGAGAAAGATAATCAATGACCACTA
>NW_012110363.1:6441443-6442595 GCF_000951045.1 Mandrillus leucophaeus | reverse complement strand
TCCGGCACTCCCTAGTGAGATGAACCCAGTACCTCAGTTGAAAATGCAGAAATCACCCGTCTTCTGTGTCACTCGCGCTGGGAGTTGGAGACTGGAGCTGTTCCTATTCGGCCATCTTGCTCCACCCCCTCCACCGATTTTTCACGCATTCTTCCTCTGAGAACTACACATTGTCAACTCTGCTTCAATCTATATATGTGGTGCTGTTTGTTCCATGGGAAATAATTGATTTCATTTGATAATTTTGCAGGTAATCACTTCACTACATAGTCATTTCTGTCAGTTCGATTCCCAGGCCTCCGTTTATAAGGATTAGTCAGATCGACGTTATTTTTGTAACTAAGTCTCTTAATATTTTCACTCTTATTCTCCCCAGAGAATTTGGTGGAATAGTCCACATGTCCATTATGTTTGATTTGGCAACATATAAAATGACATTCTTGATATAAACATCTTACCTATTTAATCCTGTTTTTCGAACATGTCTCATATACAGAATTCTTTTCAACACACAAATTAGGACGCAAAGAGAGTACACGAAATAGCCAAGTAGAATTTTCAGGAAGCATCTCACTATTCTAGGTCCTTGAGCACTGAAATTACCGTTCTGATTGCTTCAGATTTATCCAATTCTTTTCCTTTCTTGTCCATAAACAACTGTTTTTAAAAACACAAACTTTTATCAGTTGCAGTTGTGCATCTTTGGATGATGGGTATGTCCAAGGAGAATGCCAAGCCCCATTCTCCACTCATTTCACCACAGAGGAACCTGCAGCCCACGAGCACAAGCATGGAAGATGACTGGGACTGAAACAGTATGTGCGTTCCTTGGTGTTGCCCTATTACAGGGAAGATGGACAGAGAATGATTTTTGCTTGCTCTGTGACTTTTTGTTCACGTGCTTTCAAATGTGGTGATTTGGAGATATAAATCTGTAGCTGGTAGTGGGGTATGTCTCTTGCTCCTTGCAATAACTAAGAAAAAGGTGATGAGGCACTAAGAGAACTTAGATGATCCCTCCTTTCTCATCCTGGGATGTCAATGGTAATATTAATGTGAATGTTAATACAATAAAATTTACACCACGTTGTCTTCTTGACCCCATGGGTGTGTGTTTGTTTTTCTATATTTATGTTGCTGAGGTTCAAAACA
>NW_012110363.1:6411433-6441393 GCF_000951045.1 Mandrillus leucophaeus | reverse complement strand
GCCAGGTGTGGGATATAATCTCCTGGTGTGTGCCTGTTTCCTTAAAGCGTAGTATTGGGGTGGGAGTTACCCGATTTTCCAGGTGTTGTGTGTCTCAGTTCCCCTGGCTAGGAAAACGGATTCCCTTTCCCCTTGGGCTTCCCAGGTGAGGCGATGCCTTGCTCTGCTTCAGCTCTCGCTGGTCGGGCTGCAGCAGCAGCTGACCAGCACGATTGTCCGGCACTCCCTAGTGAGATGAACCCAGTACCTCAGTTGAAAATGCAGAAATCACCAGTCTTCTGTGTCACTCGCGCTGGGAGTTGGAGACTGGAGCTGTTCCTATTCGGCCATCTTGCTCCACCCCCTAAAATACTTTTTTAATATTGACTCAAAAAATAGTTTTTTGAAGACATAGATTGTTCAAGCTTTAAGGCATAACTCTGGGCATAGGACACAGTATCTGCTTTAATGAAATTGATCTACTGTTGGAGACCATAGATAATCCATTTGTTCAATAAGGATTTATTGAGTGCTTAACATCATTAAATAAGTTTCCTAGGCTTTGGCTATGTCATAGTGATGGAAAAACCATAAATTTCTTATTCTATAAAGTCTTCATTGTCATAGGGTGACCATATAATACACTAAATAATATATGTACTGTCACTTATTAGAAGATGATAAGTACTATGAATAAAAATGAAACAAAGAAGGAGAATAGGGAATTTCAGGGAGAGGATTTTAATTTGAAATGGAATAATCAGGGTGGGTTTTGTGGAGAAAGTAAATTTGTGCAAAGACTTAAGAATAGGAAGAGAGTGGACCACACAGATATCTGTGGAAAGTCCATTCTAAGCAGTTGAAACAGTCCATTATGAGGCTGCTGAGATGGGCACATGCCAAGTGTGTATGGAAAACAGCAAGAAGACCAGTATAAATGAACAGTAATTGATAGGAAGTGTAGAAATATGGTCTGTGAGGCATATGGTATCGTAACAGAGGGTCTACAGATACGTTAAATAGAAGTAATTTTTCTCTCAGCATGAGTTGAGAAGGCATTGGTGAGTTCTGAATGAAAGATAGCTGTATTCTGATTTATGCTTGAAAAACACCACTCTATTTTCTGTTCTGAAAATGAAAAATAGAAAGTAAAGTCCATAAGAAAGAGAGATCAGTTAGAAAGTTCTTCACAAATTCAGCCCAAAAAAATGACAGTGAATTGGACCAAGGTGGCTGCAATAGAGATTAAACATGTTATCTAAATTATTATTAATTTTAAGTAGACAAACAAAGATTAGCTCACATATTGAATATGGAATATGAGGTAAAAACATCAAAAGTTCTACTTGAGACATAATGGCATGAGGGGTTCCACAGACCTACTCTCCTGTGAAACGGGTGAGAATTATTTTTTTTAAATGAAACAAAATAAAAATGCATCTAAAGTCTTTGAAAATTGTTCTAAGGGCATACATAAAATCAAGAAACATATATTCAAGAAAATATACTAAAACCCAGTAAGAATAGTGAGTCTTTGGTATTTGAACCAGGATATGTGACCCTGTCTTTCCTCCCAAATCATTGTGGTTGGAAGAATGTTCTCCCAATTTTTTAAGACAAAAATAACACTCCAGACTGGTACGGCCAAAAACAGGGCTGTACAGGCCACCAGAAACCAGTGGAAGTGTTACTGTCTTGGAAGGGGCAGGATGTCAGTCTTTCACATCATGGCCATAGCCTGTTGCTGAGGCTAAGAGGTGGAGGCTCCTTCTTTCTTCTCAGCCTACATTCATCGGATGAAGGATCTATCCTGAATGTACCAAAATTAAGTTAATATAAATATGAAGCTTATTCTGAAAAATTAAAACACATATAATATGTTCTAAAGTAAACATTCAAAAATATATAGCAAAAATTACTACAAAAATTAAAATGATACATTAGTCTCTACTTGATGCATTAAAAAGGAGATGAGGAAAAGAAGCATCAAGTGACAAAAAGGCATGAGACATAGAAAACAAAAATAAAAATGGCAGACATAAATCCAACTATATCAATAATAACATCAAATATTAGTGAATTTTTAAAAATTGGATCAAAGGAAGAGATAGCAGGAATGGATTAAAAATAGTATGTACTCTATGCTGTCTAAAGGAGACACATTTTAGATTCAAATATACAATTTGAATGAAAGTAAAAGGATGAAAAAATAACAATTTTTTAAATTTAAACCATGTGTATTAAAAAGAAGAAAAATCTAAAATCCACAATCTAAGCTTCCACCAAAAGACATTGGGGGAAAAATATTAAGCCTAAAGCAAACAGAAGGAAGGAAGAGTTAAAGCTTAGAGTGGATATTACTGAACTTGACAATAGAAATACATAGTGAAAAACAATTGAGAAAACATCAACGAAATTTATAAACATTTAACTAGATTAACAAATGAAAAACAAGTGAATACTCCACTACTAGAATTAGAAATGACAACATACTGACCTTATAAAAGTGAAAAGGATTACTTAGGAGTATTACAAACAGTGGTATACCAGTACATTAGATAACTTAGGTAAAATGGACAATTTCTTAGAAGAAATATAAGCTACTGAAACTCAAAAAGAAATAGACAATCTGAATAAATCTATAGCAACAAAAATTTAATTATTTAAAAAAAAAAAAAAAAAAAAACCTGCACGCAGGGGAAAGTTTTGGTCCAGGTGGCTTCCCTGGAGAATTCTAACAACATTTAAAAATTAACAAATATTTCATAAACTTTTCCAAAATACAGAAGAGAAGCATGACATTCTATCTCACTATATGAGCCATTATTACCATAATACCAAAACCAAATAAAGTATCACAAGGAAAGAAAATTACTGACCAATATAGATGCAAAAATTCTCAACAAACTACTAGCAAAGCAAATCCAAAAACATACAAAAATAACTATACAACTTGGTCAAATGGATAGAACATCTCAAAATCATTTAATCTAAGTAATATATCAATAGGATGTTTTTTAAAAAAGCACAATTATCTCATTAGACGCACAAAAAAAAGCATTTGACAAAGTTCTATGCTTTTTCATGATAAAAGCACTCAACAAACTGAGAATAGCAGGGAGCTTCCTCAATCAGATAAAAGGTATCTAAAAAAAAACCCACAACTGACATTATACTTAATGATAAAATATTGAACTTTCTCCTTAAGATCAAGAACAATAAAAGGATGTCTGCTGTCTTTGTTTCTATGCAACATTATGGTGAATGTTCTAGCCAGCATAATTAGGCAAAAATTACAGAAGTAAACATTTTAAAAAGAGAAAAAGAAAGCATATATTTGGAAAGTAAAACTATACTTGCAGATGGCATGTTCTTTTTTATAGAAAATCCTAAGGAATACAATAAAATTTTTATAATTAATGAATGAGTTCAGCAAATTTGCAGGATGTAAGATTGATATGCAAAATTCAATTGTATTTCCCTACACTTGTATGAAAAACTTAAAAGTAAAATTAAGAAAACAATTTAGAACAACAACAAAAAGAATGAAATACTTCGGAGTAAATTTAACTAGAGAAATGCAAAATGCATATTCTGAAAATGAGAAAACATTATTGAAGAAAATTAGAAAACATCTAAATAAATGGAAAAGGAGCTCATATTTCTCCATGAGAAGATTTAATATTGTTAAGGTAGAAATACTGTCTAGATTGATCTGCAGATTCAATGCAAACCTTATCAGTATTTCCACCGGGTTCTCTGCAGAAATTAACAAGTCAATTCTATGGTTTACAATGAACTCAGGATAGCCAAAACATCTTTACAAAGTAAAGGAAAATAGGAGAGCTCACATTTCCCAGTTTCAAAACTTCCTACAAAGCCAAGTAATCAGATCAGTAGGAACTGGCATATGGGTAGACATATAGATCAGTAGCATATAATTAAGGGCACAGAAATTAACTCATGAGTCTATAGTCAACTGATTTGTGACAAGGGTCCCAAGACCATTCAATGGGAGAAAGAATAATCTTTACAAAAATTGGACCCTTACTTCACAGAAGATACAAAAATTAACACAAAAGACCAAAATTTCATAGCTAAACATGTATAATTTCTTAGAAAAAAACTTAGGAGTAAATCTGCATGACCTCAGATTTAACAATGAATTTTTACGTATAACACCAAAAGCAAAAGCAACAAAAGAAAATGCAGATAAACTAGACTTCATAAAAAAATAAAGTCTTCTGTGCTTCCAAGGACACTATCAATACATGAGAAAGCAAACCACAAAATGGGAGAATATATTGAAAAATCACTTATCTGAACAGTGACTTGAATCTAAAGTATGCAAATAACTGTTACAACTCATAATAAAATGAAAACCTAATTAAATTGAGCAAAAAATATGTATAGACATTTTTCCAAAACCATATAAAAATGACCAATAAGCATATAAAAAGATGTTTCACATTTCTAGTCAACTATCAGGTAATTTAGTCATCTTCCAGGAAAATGTAAAGTAAAACCACAGTGAGATACCACTTCACATCCACTAAATATTTCTAAAACCAAAAAGTTAGATAGTAACAAGTATTGGAAAATAAGTGGATAAATCAGAACTCTCAAATACTGCTGGTAGGAATTTTAAACTGTTCAGCCACTTTGGAAAACAGTTTGAAAGTTTCTCAAAAGGTAAAACAGAGAGTTATCACATGACCCAGAAATTCCACTCTTTGGTATATATCCAAGAGAAATGAAAATAAAGGTCTACACAAAAACTTGTACATGAATGTTTATAGCAGTGTTATTCATAACTGTAAAAGGGCAAGGGGAAAAACACAAATGTCCACCATTTGATGAACAAATAAATGAAAGTGTATATCTATACAACAGAATATCATTCAACCATCAAAAGGAACAGCGTGCTGATGCATGCTACAATGTGGATCAACCTTAAAAACATTACGTTAAGTGAAAGCAGCCAATTACCAAAGACCTCCTATTATAGTCAGCCCTCTGTATCTGTGGGTTTCACATTTGTGGATTAAATCATCCATGGATCAAAAATATATTTTTAAAAATAAAAATATTAAAACAATTCTTAAAAATAATACAGATAAAAATACAGTGTAAGAATGATTTACATAGCATTTACATTATATTAAGTATCTGAGGATGATTTAAAGGATATATTAAGTAATCTGAGGATGATTTAAAGAATGTGGGAGGATGTGTGTAGGTTATATACAAATACTACTTCATATTATATAAAGAATTTGAGTATCTGTGGATTTTGGTATTTGTGGGAGACCTGGAACTATTCCCCTGCAGATACTATGGAACAATTGTATAAAAGAAACATCTAGAATTAGCAAGTCTATAGACAGCAAGTAGATTATTAGCTACCTAGGTCTGGGGGACTCAGAAGGGAGAGGATAATAATTATAGGGTTTCCTTGTGAAGTGATGAAAAAGCTCTAAAAGTGACTGTGGTGATGGTTGCACATATACTAAAAGATTTGAATTATATACTACAGTTAAATGGGTTGATATGATGGTATGTGAATCTTATCACCATAACATCTTCTAAAAAAAGACATGAGTCAAGTGTGACTCCAAGGATTTTGACCTCGCCAATTTAAAGAATGGTGTTAAACTCACTGAGATGAGAAGAAATGTGGAAAGACAAGATGGAGCAGTTCAGAAATCAGCAGCTGGTTTTGTACATATTAAGTCTGAGTCATTTACTAGATATCTAAGTAGAGATTTGAAAACAGGAAGTTTAATATACAAACTGATGATTAGGGCAGTGGTCCAAGCTAGCAATATATATTTTGCAGTAATCAGTAAAACATATATAAAAGCCATTAGCTGAATGACATTAACGAGGCAGTTAACACAGACAGAAATTGGAAAAAATCCAATGATTGAATTTTGGTGTTTTCAACTTTAGAGATTGAGGAAATGAGAAAAAAATGAGAATGGACAATGTAGTAGTAGAGTAAAATGAAGAGAAAATGATGTCTATAAATCAATTTTGTGCAAAATAAAGCTTTTCAATTAGTAGAAAATAATCATCTGTTTCAAATACCATTGACAAATAGAAAACTAAGAATTCAATATCATAATTTAGAGGTAACTGATAAAGGCAGCTTTACTGGCATGATGGAAAATGAAAGCCTAGTTGGATTGTGTCCAAGTGAGAATGAAACAATTAAATTGCAATTTTATTACAATCCTTGAAAACTTAAAGTGGATAAAACATGCATGTCTGTTTATAGAGCGGATGGCTTAAGCAAACATGGAACAATTATTTCTAATAAATTTGACTGAAAATACCTATCAGGATGTACATTACAATAAACTAATGTAGCCAACTGTCCCAGTCTTCCCAGGATTCATGAAGTTACAGGAAAAAAAGAATTTTGGTTTTAAAGCCAGGATTTGGGACTTCCAGTGCTAAAAGTATGAAAGCCTCATAAGAATTTAAAAAATGAAAAAGAAAGAAGCTTAACTGGTGTTCCTTCATAAATATATACCTGTAAGTTGTATGAGTATCCTGAATCTACTGCATTTATGTTCACTCACACACGGGAAAAAAATTAACAAGCTAATATCATCAGAGATCAAAATTTTGAAGAAAGAAAATAACACTAATATATGTATATACAAACAAAAATATAGTTTTTTATTCCCCAAATTGAACTCAAGAAGTGTTTTGTTTTTTAAAAAATATATATATAGCTTTTTAAAGATCTGTATTCACTGAAAAGGATCAATTGTCAAATCAATAACAAGTGCCCCTAGCACCCAAATTATGGAATCTAAATTACAATTTTTACTAAAAAAAAAAGCGCTCCCTGGAAAAATAGCTAATCCTAAATCTATCATACCAAAATGAGAGGCCTAAAGCATATTTTCTTATGAGGAAGCAAGAACACTATCAGGGTCACTTCATAAGGACATCGAAACTAATGCTTAAGAGGCTCCACTGGCTAAAGTCAGGAGAGCTAGTGCATCTGTGGAAACAATAAAATGCAGTGACTTGAATGATAGCTTTTCAAATTTATAATTTAAATTTATAACTTAAATTTATAAGTTATAAATATAAATATAACTTATAATTTAAAATATAACAAATTTATAAGTTCATAATTATAGTGATATTGAAAAATATCAGTGACCTTCTACTGCTAAGAAACAATTCAGTATTGTTGAAATGATAAAGGGAAAGAAACCACATTTGAACTTGATTTCCTATGTGAACCTTATACTTCATTTAGAGTAATTTTACAGTTGATGGGGGAATATATTTCTTTATAGAAGTATTCCAGTGCATAAATAGTAATAGAATTATAAAATCAACATTTTTTTCCAAACACTTGGAAAGAAAACATGAATCTAGGTAATCTGTTAACATAGCAGCAAGACTTTAGATCTAACTGGTACTCTGCAGAAAATACAAGTCAGAGAGAAACGTTAGCATAATGGAGATAAAGACAGCTAAATGCAGAAACATGATCATAACTATTTTTTAATGAAGTAGAAAGGAAGAGAAGGAGAGAGACTATAGATGGGAAGACTTAAATTTTATTTAAATATGTAGAGCATCTTTAGATTTTTATTCAAACTAAAAAATGTAACAATTGACATATTTAATATAAATGAATGATATTATGGAACAATTACTCCTTTTTCAGGTATAGTGATATTTTCATGGTTGTATTTTTAAATAATTGCTCCCTTTTAAAGATATGTTTCTACATATTTATAGATAAAATTATAACATTGCCAAGGATGGAGGTGTTAAAGAGATGAGAATTATAAAGAAACAAATTTGGACATAAGTTGACAGTTGTAGATAATCTTCAATTATTTCTACATTCTCAGTCTTTGTCTGAGTTGATTTGTTGCTGTGATCCACAGTTCCTTGCATATTTACAGGTTTGCACCGGAAGTACATATCTTTCTTCTTCTGGGTCTGAGGGCTTTGTTCCCCAACAGTAGAGTCTTTGTTGACCCTTTTATGGATAACCCAGAATTGTGTGGAATTAATTCTTTCAAGAACAACCCTCAGAGGTGGCAGTAGGTAAATCAATGCCACAAACCCCCAAAACACATTTCTCAGAACATCCCAGTTGGGTAGACAGGATCCCAGAACAGTAATTCATTCTTCTGTACATTCATTATTAGTGTTACCCGTTCCTTGATATTTCCAAGATCCCTCATTTGTGCTTCTTGGCATCATTTTCCAAATGAACCACCTGTGCTTAAGGCCTTTTCTGAGGTTCCACTTTGTATGAACCCAATTTAGTATAATTTAAAAGTAATCCTTGAAAGCAGACACTCCAGATGGGATCCTGAAATTAGATTAGTTACTAGTCAGATGGCAACAAGCACCCCATTGCTGATGATAAGTGGGATGGCAAGAACCTATGTCATGATATAGCATCGTAATTACCACAACTCTCATCCTTAGCAAATGAGATGAGATGCAGGTGAAATGGCAAGCACTGGCTTGTGAAGTACCTCTAGCACTGGAAAGATATAATGGCAAAAGGTAATTATAAAGATTGTGGAGATGGCTTAGCGGTTTTGAAGAAAAATGAAAGGCTCAGATCATAATTATCAACTCAGGTAATGTCGTGAAAGCCAGGTGTCCTACATAGCTGCATTTAAATACATCATCTACTGGGAAGAAATTCAGGCACAGCATTTTAGCATAAGTATAACCAAGTTGCAAGAGAGAATGAATGAAAAGACTAGTAGGTCTTCCATGCTAACATTGGTTCTCACATATGGAAGAAGTGGGAAACTGAGACTTGAAGGAGGGAGCATATGGGCTAATGATCTTGAGAACCTTAAAAAAAAACAGCTGGAAGAAAACTCTCTTTAGCTGGAGAAAATAAAGAGGCTTCACCTGAGTTGCATGCCTCGTATGATGATGCTTACCCTCCTCACGATCTGTCCTTGCCTATCTCAATTTCCTCTTCACCAGTAATTAGGGTCAAGACTCAGCATGGACCATGCAGGGAAATATGGTCCTTGTTGTAGAAGGAACTGGCTTATTTACCAAAAATAACTGCAGGTCCTGGACAATAGAAACAACATACACAAAGCTTGTTCTTTTAGCAATTTGGAGAATATGTTTGGGAGTAGAGGAGGGTGGTTTACTCCAGTATTGAGATATAGAATTAAATGACTGGATAGGGAAGATTTTATTGGTATTATGACACCCTCCTAGGATTCATAATACAATGTCCTGACAAAGGGCTTACTCTGACCTCTTGCTGAGATGGGTCCTTGAAACTTAATAACGACAGTAGGTATAGAAATGGCAAAATTGCCTTCACTCAATGATGACAATAGCTTATACTGAATGCTGTAGAAATGCCAAAATTGCCTTCAGAATTGTGGAAGGGGTTGTTAGGCTGATAGGTTTGGTCATTTCAGAAAGGATTTATTGGAGGAAACCAAAGAACATTAACTCACTATGTTCCCCAAGAGGGCTGAGGAAAAAAAAAAAAAAATCCCCTTGCTAAAACTATAAGAAAATCACTAGTGAGAGATCCTATGATAAGAAGTTTCCTGGTGGTTTTCCTGTGAAATCCAGGATTGATAATAAGAGATGATGCCTTGAAATGAGGCTCCCTACTACTAATGGGATGAAAGGACTATGGAATATGAGAGGCCAGATGGTGGTAATTAACCTGCATAAAGAGTTTTTTTTTTTTAAATAATCATTTAAATGGAAGCAAGATTGAAGGGATAACAAAGCGTCCTCGACCCCTAAGTACCTGTGGTGGTGGAAAACAGACCACAGAATTCCTAAGGATGAAACAGAGACTAGGCAGAGAGCATTACTTGATTCATACAACCAAGGAGGATTAAAAGCTGAATGCTGATGTCAGTCACTGCAATGGAAAACTTTTATCCCTTGCCCAATTTCTAGGCCTGAGCCAGTTCTCTGTCACAAAACTCATCAAGACCCCTGCAACGGTCCCTGTAGCAACACAAAGGTATCAGTTCACCAAATTCTTCTCACAATGGAACCTTTGGCCATTTTCTCCAGATAGTGACTTGGATTTTCAGTCTTTTGAGGTTTCTAAAAATCATACATTTAGAAATAAAATAACAACATGGGATATGCTTCAACTGGAAAGAAAAATACACCTTTTCATATATAAGCCCAATTCTGTCAGACAATTTTTGAAAACAGGAATATTTATAGATCTAGACGGTCACATAACTGTTGATTTTTCTTTTATTCATAAGCTTGTTTTAATTTTAGCAACTGTTTTTACAAACAATGTGTATTAGCTTTTCATATTGTAATTGGCAAATGTTAAAAAACTCTAAACCTGTTACATTGCTATGTGGCAAACAAATTCTCAGGGCGATTACTAGAAGTGACTACCAGGTTTGAAAATGAATGCTGAAAATTTATCCAATGAAGAGTGATGCAAGTTAAGTAACAAAAAAGCCTAACTATAAAAAAGATAAAAGAAGACCTTCCCCAGTCATCTTGGATTGTTTATGCTAAATAAAAACACAACAAAGATGTCCTTGGAGAGATCTTCGCCTCAGAAATGTACATAATTCTGATCACAGGCTTTTGGGATAAGATTTGGTGGATTTGTGTGCATTTGTGTGTATTGTGGCGTATTTTCGGGGATAATATGTAATTATGCACACAGACACATCAAGGATCACATGGATATCTGTTATCCTACTTAAGCCCATAATACCTCCTTCTCTTCTCAGAGCAGTCCAACTTTATGAAATTTGATATTTCCCTGATCTGAATGGGCCCATTTATTGCTAAGCCCACTTTTCTGTTCTGTGACCTTCCCAGTATATAAGATGCAGAAATGGGCCTTGTGGTCAATGGGAATCCCCTGTTACGCACAGAATATTCTGGAAAGCCACTGGGGTAGCCACAGATCCTTAAATTTTATCTGGCTGTTGATATAACAGTAAATACTGAAAAGAAAAAATAAACAGATGGGATCTACAATTTTAATATGAAGGGTTGATAAAGAAATACTTTTAAATCTTGATTAATATATTAAAATATATGATCATAATTAGAGGTTGGTGTGTGGCTGCAGTGGAGAAAACAAAGGCTGTAATTTTGGAGCAAACATCTGTTACCACCTAGATTGTGCTGCAACAAAGATCCCACCATAATTTAGTGTCTATGTATGTTCAAAGCATCTCATTTACAGGCTGGAAAAATAGGAAATCTTGGTCATCATGTCTATTAGACAGACAGGAATAACCTAGTGGTAGACCCTATGCCTTTGAGTCTAAAAATATTTCTAAAAATATTAAATCAGATGCTTAAACTACTTCATGTAAGCAGCCTCAAAAATTGCCTGACACATAATAAATGTTGCATAAGCATTTGTTCTTCTTATAACTAATTGGAGATTCTAGCAAAGAAATAGGTGTCTAGAGAAGACATTTATAGGAAATCCAGACCGTTAAAGTGAGATATGAATCATCCAGAAACAGAGGAATCTCCAGAAGAGATCCACAGGCAGCAGACTGTAGCACCCTCTTCGTGCAATCCCCTATGCCTACTCAATGAAGCAAGTGTTACAGGTGTGAGGTTCCTTGTTTGTGTTTGATCCCATGTGAGTAGGCTTTGGTTGAGTGGTAAGTTGTTCCAGAAAACTAACCAATGTATTCAGACCTATTCTGACCTGTGCGTAGAGGAACTTGAGAAAAAAAGAAACAGACAAACAAAAATCAAGACAGATGCCAAGGTAAAGAAGCCATAGAAGAGTGTCCAAAGATGTAGAACTTAAAAAATATAGCAGGCTAGAAAACCAAGCTACTGAATTAAATTCCCATGTAGAAGGAAGAAAAAAACTCGCAAGTTTGGCAATCAAATAACAAGCAAATAAAGGCATAGTCTATGCCATCTCTGGCTGAAAACAAATAAAAAAATGCTCTTTTGTAGTATGATGTAAGTGGTCGAGGTTTAATTAAATAGCCATAGAATAAAAAGAATTAAGACAGTTTTATTCTAGAAAGAGAACAAAAGATCTGTTCTTTGAATTTACAATCTTGCCATTAATTCCCTTTGATTTAGCAAAAGTCTCTGATATGATTTGGATGTGTCCCCACAGAAATCTCAACTTGAATTTTATCTCCAAGAATTCTCATGTGTTCTGGGAGGAACCCAGGGGAAGGTAGTTGAATCATGGGGGCCTATCCTTCCCTTGCTATTCTCCTGATAGTGAATAAGTCTCACAAGATCTGATGGGTTTATCAGGGGTTTCCACTTCTGCTGCATCTTCATTTTCTCTTGTAAGAAGAGCCTTTGGCCCACCCGCTGTGATTCTGAGGTCTCCCCAGCCATGTGGAACTATAAGTCCAATTAAACATTTTTTGTTTGCAGTTCAGGTGTGTCTTTATCAGCAGGGTGAAAACGGACTAATACAGTCCCTCAATCTCTTTAGGCCTCAGTTTCCACATTCATGAACAGAGACAGTTAAATAAAATGGTCATTAAAGTTTCCTTTGAGAAAAAAAATGTCTATGTTGTATGGTGTGAATGAAGTCTATTCTGATTTCCACTGATTTAAGCAAACCTTAGAACAAACAGCTGAGATCATGACTAAAAGGATAACAAAAATCTATTAGGGAAAATGAACATCACAGTTCTTATTTTGCATTCTACTGGCAAGCATATATTACAGGGTGCTGAATGCAGGGTGAATAGTGTTCAGTGGGTTTGACTTGTACGATGGATTAAAGGACAATCTTTTATATCTTGTAAAACATAAAGTATGGATCCCTAGAGATTGGGACATTTTTAGCACAATATATGAAAGTTCTAATATTCAACACTGGAAAAATGATTTCTACCTTTTTCAGTCAATAAAACCTTTAGAAATCTCAGAAAGACATTTGTTTAATATTAGGAATTTATTCACTTGTATCAAATTGAATTGTTTATTTCATGTGTCTCTCTAATTTCCTTTTCCAAAATAATAATTACAAAATAACCATACAATATTTTGAAACTACATAACGAGAGTGTCACATAAATGAAAAGTGATATTAACTATATTAAATTATTTTTACACATTATTGATACCAACCAAGTTGCATGTTTTTCAATTTATTGTTACAATCCACACAAACTGCCATGAAGGAAAATCCACCAAATTAAAATTCAAGAGAGTTGAAAAACTATTCAGAACTTTGCAAAACTGTCATTATTTAAGGAGTTTAGAGAAAACTGTGCTTAAAAAAAAAATAGAAAAACAGCCAATGCACATAAAAAAGAATTAGGTTGATGCAGAGCACCTCATCTGAATGCAGAGAGAGGGAGGACACTAAACAAGTCAGATTAATACAGAGAAATGGGTTGTTTTCCCAGAATCATTTTGTAATCAGGTAATGTATCACATTATCCAATCATCCCTGACAGGAAGGCTGCCTTCTCCTACCTTCACTAAGAAGAGTGGTGTAAACAGTATCACCTAAAATTATAGCTTTTAAAATTGAATTATATGATTTTACATCAGCCATGTCAGGGTTTTTACAAATTGTTAATCTCCTGGTAAACATTCTCACATCTAAAACACAATTATTATTTATAAACAAAGTGAATGTGTTAGGAAAATGTAACAGATAGTTATTTTGCATAAATTGCCTGATGTCCCTTAGGACTAGAAAATTAGACACTGCATCTCTAAGGCCATCCTAAAAGGAATATTGATAAGTAAATAGAATAACTGAACATTTGGTAAATTACCATTTCAATGAATTATGTTCTTCCTAAATTCAATAGGCAGCACCTTTCAGGAAATTGTAGAAACTGGGAAATGGATAAGAAAGCATTCTAAAACGAATTAAGAAAACATTGACATTTAATACTAAGAGTTTACATTTAGAAATAAAATAGAATATTTTTCTTCAAATATAACCAACTGTATACTTCCTACAAGGCTGGCATAGGTCTCAGAAAACCTAGCACTTACTCAGTACTCTCCTTGATAAAATGTGGAAATTAAAAAAAAAAATGCAATGCTGTAGTTCTAAGTAGTCAATAGAACCAAGAGCCTAACCCGTTGTGATGCTTAAGTAAATATATATGCCAATATAAATAAAGATCCCAAAGCCCCACATCCCAGAAAGTGAATAGAATATATTCAGAATACTTTCAATTAAAATTGAACTTTCATGTGCTGAAAATGTATTATTTTTTCTTATCAAGTGTATATGTGCTTTTTAATAACTATGTACTTTCAAAGGCAATTATTTTTAAGGTTTATGAATTTTCATGGACATGTATGTTCATTTTTATTACCCCAATTTTTCATTAACTTTTATAAAATGCTTATCATTGTTCTGAAATAATTTTTAAATAATTCAGTACTTCACCTTGGGAAGTACAGCTCCTAAGTTTTCTAAGGAAAAACTTTGACATCTTCCCTACAGCTTTGTAGAAATTACATGGACAGAATTGTATTTATGTGATTTCTTCCCAGTACACATTGTTATTTATGTGATTTCTGACACTATTTAAAAAAAAAAAAACTTAAACATATGTTTGTCAAAATCCATCTGAATGCTTAGGTAAGCCACATTGGGTATGTTTTACTTCTAACTCTTCATCTTCCCATTTCCATATTATAGATTGAATGAGATCTTAAGTAACTTAGGATCTAAGAAACAGGTTTTAGATTTTCAAGCAGTGTACAAAAATCTTAAATGACTGTTTCAGGCATTTGATTGTATTTATGTCACATACCTAGAGGAATATAATATTCTAAATATGAAGATTCCTCAATAAGTATGTTGGAATTGAATTGTATTTTAATGACGAATTTTGCCCTCTCTCTCTCTCTCTCTCTCTTTCTCTCTCTCCCTCTCTCTCTCTCTCTCTCTACATATATACATAAACACTAGGTTTTATTAATTTCTATTAATACATTAATTCCTTCAGTAAACGTAAGTTTTAGTACCCTTCATCTGTCAAGCACTGAAATCAACATTGACGTTGCAGAAATGAGGATTATCTACTGCTTTCAAAGAATTCACAAAATTCGTTTATCTCTAATCGTTTTAAACTGTCTATATCATATTCAGAACTTTGCAAAACTGTCATTATTTAAGGAGTTTAGTGAAAACTGTACTTAAAAAAAAAAAAAAGAAAAACAGCCAATGCACATAAAAAAGAATTAGGTTGATGCAGAGCACCTCATCTGAATGCAGAGAGATACATAATACTTTCTAGCCATGCTTCTGTTTTCTAATTCCATCATATCTTGTTATCTAACCAACTAATGGTCAACTTTTACTCATGGCAGCTCAGCTACCAACCCCACTTCTTTTAGGCCCTGCTTTTTCATTTCCCTGCTTTGTCACTTGCCTGCTACCTTGCAGTTATTTGAATCTTCTGCAAGTCAGTATTATAATTGGATATTCATTTATCTCTAGCCTGTGATTTTAATGAGTTATGGGACACAAAGCAGAAAGATAAGAATTACTGCTTTGGAAATCATCTTTGATAGCTTTCTGACTAGTGATGTAAACCAAAGTAATTTGGCACAGCATCAATGAATGTGTAAGGGTCAAGGTTGTACCCCTACAAATGCAATGAACCAATTTGTGATACAGAATTATCTTCTGTATACAAGGCTGAATGAATTTCTTTGGGGCTTTTGGGCAAGTGGCAGGCACCCCTTCTTGGTGGGGAAGAGTTAGGTTCATCAGGGTATGAATGAATGAGTGATTAGGATATGCATGATTTCCACTTCCCAGTGCATGTCACTGGGCCTCGCATACAGTTGGTGTTATCCTATTTTCTTACTTTGAAGGGCTTATGAAAATTAAAACATTTCACTATCATGAAATATCACTATATAATAATAAAATTCCCTTCTTTGACATGAAAATGCTTATGCTCATATTTCTTTTTTTTAATTTTTCAATTTGACAAGACTCATCCTATATCCTTCTTTGAAATTATAATATTTTTAAAGATTTTTTTCGTAAAGTAGAACAGGCTTCAAATAATATTTCATTTCTGGTTACAAAATCTAAAGAATACAAAAAATAGAATTTAATTTGAAAAGTCTTCGAGATAAATTTTTTCCTGTATACAGAGCCATTTCTTCAGGGATAGTTCCATTATCAGGTGTGCACGAAACCCTGGGGATAATGAAACTATTTCATTTTCCATTTGTTTAGGAAGGGCTAGAAGGCTATTTATGTACTAATAGGTTTATTAATAAAACTGAAAAAGCAATAACCTCACCTGTATAGTGATCAGTGAAGCCACAGATAATGAAAAACCCACTTTCTATAAAAGGAATTTTATGGCTCTCATGACCATCTTTGATATTTTTAATAATGATTCAATTTCATGAACTTTTCTTTTTTTGTTGTTTGCATATGTCCCTCTACATTTTATTTTAAACTAAATGAAAAATATTTTATTTGCATGGCTATTATAAAATGCAGATAAACCTCTTGCAAATTAATAAAACTCCTTCATGTTAGTGCTACTCATTATAATCTATTTATTTGGGGACTGTGGTAGCTACATATTTTTCAGCATATGTCCTTAGCCAAGTTTTCAATGGTATCCTTCCAAAGAAAGTTACACTTTTTGGGGTTTTTTTGTTTTTTGTTTTTTGTTTTGAGATGGAGTCTTGCTCTGTCACCCAGGCTGGAGTGCAGTAGTGCAATCTCAGCTCCTGCAAGCTCCACCTCCCGGGTTCATGCCATTCTCCTGCCTCAGCCTCCCGAGTAGCTGGGACTACAGGCGCCCGCCACCATGCCCAGCCAATTTTTTGTGTGTGTTTTTAGTAGAGACAGGGTTTCACCGTGTTAGCCAGGATGGTCTCGATCTCCTGACCTCGTGATCCACCTGCCTTGGCCTCCCAAAGTGCTGGGATTACCAAGTTATACTCTTTAATGACAGGTCTACAATAAGGTGAACTGGCTATTTCCAGTACTGTATCTCTGTTGCAGTACTATACAAACAGAAAATTAGGGAGGAAATAATTTTAAAAATACATTATTCTATGTGTGATAAAATAAAATTATAGATTCTACAGCTATGTTGGTATACATGTGACTGACTATTATGAAAATTTTTTGTTTAAACAACCTGTTAAGAATACTAAATTTACTTTCCATAGAAGTTCTATCATATATTAAAAACATCATTTTGTAAGATGATTATTCCTCTTTGAAAGGAAATATAATAAATAGTTTATCATTTACCTTTTAAACTTAAATATGTTGTTACCATCAAGTCTAGATCTCAAGCTGTATCCACTTTTAGGCCAACGTGCCCAAATAAGACTCTACCCACATTGTCTGATAATTTAATGTAATGTATTTTAACTAGCAAATATTACCAGCCTGATGTGACTATGCCATTGTAAACGTAGTCATTCTATGTACAAAGAGTCTGGGACAACATAATGGATAAAAATTGATAGAATAATGGGTCATTATATTTAAAATGATGAAAGAGAGATGGATTTTGAGGAATTTAATTATGGTAAAATTTAGACGTGCTGCAATTAGCAAAAGAAGAAACTTAGAGATATAATAAATTCAGGATAGCTAGAAGGCAGAACTAAGCAGAACTATAAAAGGAGGCAAATGATGGTAGTTGGCTAAGCAAAAGGATTCATAAAGCATGAGACAAAATGGATCCTGTCAGCAAAAAAGGTAAGGATGAGACCAGTTAAGACAAAAATACCATAAATGCTTTTGAATAATTTTAGTTCTAGAATATGAAATGTGAATGTATATTTTTGTGAATCCATCAAATAAATATTTAAAGTATATATTTATTAATATATTATTAATTATTTGAAGTTATTTTATTAAAAAGTTAAAAATAAATTTTTTTAAAAAAAATTGGCAGTGAGTGTACAGAAACTACTTTTCAATAAATGAACTTAGTAGCCAGAGTATCTCATACTTTAACAAATGCCAAAGGAGTGCAATATGGATCATTAAAGGTAAGTTGAAACTGTTATAAAGAATGGTAAAATACATACATGTACTTTCTACAGGGAATAAATGATTCTTTACCGTTAGAAAAAAATGAGTCTCTGCTACAGAAAATGTGAGCTAAATTTTATTCAAAATAAATGATAAATTCGGTATGCCTGTCACTGGAAAGGAAAATTCCGAGATTCCAAGAGTACTGGAGGAATTTACAAAGATAGATGATTAACTTTAATTTCCAGAGGTTGAAGAAAAATCTATAATTCAATTTTGGGAATATTTTATTGAAAATTTTTCTTGATGTCTACCAGATTCATGATTCTCCATGATTCTTTGAACAAAGAAACTTTAAGAATGTAAGAATGTAAACACAAGGTGTTTTTAAATTCATGAAACAAATGTGTCCTTTTCCCATTTTTAAAATTGTTTATTCATAGTTCCCAGCGTTTCTCAACTATTTTTGGAGAATCATGGGTGCCATTTTTGGATCTGATAACAATATCTGTTCTTTCCCCAGAAAAACTTCTTACTCTTATCAGACTATTTGGCAAATGAGTTCATAATGTTCATAAATGCACTGAATTCAAGTTGATAACCACTGATGTACATTTTAAGTTTCCAGGAACAGGCTTATTAACCAACGTTATACTTGCTTTAAAGAAACATTAAAGCTTCTCTGTCAGTCTTCCCTATAGCCACACTGGCATTCAAGGAAATGTATTAGATTCTGTTTACAAGCAAAGAAAATGAAGGCACAAGAATTGACCACTGATTGAAAATTGTCTGCAGACTACCATTCTATATAAATCCACTTCAAGATATTTATTATCACTTCCCTCCTTGGAGCCTTTCAGTTTATTTTCTCATAATTGTCTAATCAGATAAAAAGTAATCACAAATGTGTTCTCTAGATTCATATTTATTAGCAATCTAGACAATCAAAGCTAATGTATTTTTTAAACCCGTATTTTGGATTTTTTAAATGCCTATTGTGTTGTAAGATATCAGAAGATGAAAACTGGATATTTTCCAACAGTGCCATCCTATGTTCCCAAATGAAGAGAAAATTCATTTATATTCCTGAATCAGGTTTTGCCTAAATAATCTAGATTTTTTGCAGCATAATTTCAATGTATGTCCCTCGGACAATGCTTATAACTATATTGAACACAAAAGAGCTACAGTTCTAGTCAATTAAAAAATAATTAAACATTATTTAAAAGCTGATAAATCTTTTTAGAATCGTTAGAATTACTATACTTTTAAAACTTTACATTTTCCATTTTGAACTATGCAATGAAAATCATATATGTCTTCATTTGAACCTATAATAAATTGACAACCTTGTTATTTCAGTTCTATCCAGTATGGTTTTTTTTATTTTTTATTTTTTAATTTTTTATTATTTTTTAATTACTATACTTTGAGTTCTAGGGTACATGTGCATAACGTGCAGGTTTGTTACATATGTATACTTGTGCCATGTTGGTGTGCTGCACCCATCAACTCGTCAGCACCCATCAACTTGTCATTTACATCAGGTATAACTCCCAAAGCAATCCCTCCTCCCTCCCCCCTCCCCATGATAGGCCCCGGTGTGTGATGTTCCCCTTCCTGAGTCCAAGTGATCTCATTGTTCAGTTCCCACCTATGAGTGAGAACATGCGGTGTTTGGTTTTCTGTTCTTGTGATAGTTTGCTAAGAATGATGGTTTCCAGCTGCATCCATGTCCCTACAAAGGACACAAACTCATCCTTTTTTATGGCTGCATAGTATTCCATGGTGTATATGTGCCACATTTTCTTAATCCAATCTGTCACTGATGGACATTTGGGTTGATTCCAAGTCTTTGCTATTGTGAATAGTGCCGCAATAAACATACGTATGCATGTGTCTTTAAAGCAGCATGATTTATAATCTTTTGGGTATATACCCAGTAATGGGATGGCTGGGTCATATGGTACATCTAGTTCTAGATCCTTGAGGAATCGCCATACTGTTTTCCATAATGGTTGAACTAGTTTACAATCCCACCAACAGTGTAAAAGTGTTCCTATTTCTCCACATCCTCTCCAGCACCTGTTGTTTCCTGACTTTTTAATGATCGCCATTCTAACTGGTGTGAGATGGTATCTCACTGTGGTTTTGATTTGCATTTCTCTGATGGCCAATGATGATGAGCAACTTACAAGGGATGTAAAGGACCTTTTCAAGGAGAACTACAAACCACTGCTCAGTGAAATAAAAGAGGACACAAACAAATGGAAGAACATACCATGCTCATGGATAGGAAGAATCAATATCGTGAAAATGGCCATACTGCCCAAGGTTATTTATAGATCCAATGCCATCCTCATCAAGCTACCAATGACTTTCTTCACAGAATTGGAAAAAACTGCTTTAAAGTTCATATGGAACCAAAAAAGGCCCCGCATCTCCAAGACAATCCTAAGTCAAAAGAACAAAGCTGGAGGCATCACGCTACCTGACTTCAAACTATACTACAAGGCTACAGTAACCAAAACAGCATGGTACTGGTACCAAAACAGAGATATAGACCAATGCAACAGAACATAGTCCTCAGAAATAATACCACACATCTACAGTCATCTGATCTTTGACAAACCTGAGAGAAACAAGAAATGGGGAAAGGATTCCCTATTTAATCAATGGTGCTGGGAAAATTGGCTAGCCATAAGTAGAAAGCTGAAACTGGATCCTTTCCTTACTCCTTATACGAAAATTAATTCAAGATGGATTAGAGACTTAAATGTTAGACCTAATACCATAAAAATCCTAGAGGAAAACCTAGGTATCCAGTATGTTTTTAAGTACAACAATGTAACACTTCACTTTCCTAGTGATCTAAAAGACAGTATTTTAAAATTGGAAGAGTCCATTAATTCTACCAAAGGTTGAAAAGTATTAATCTTTTGGGTTTCTGCACTATATTTTTTCTGTGTCTAAAAGCACTTCTTCAACTACTCACTTTCAAATAAATCCTTTCAAATAATTAAAAGATGCTTGGACAAATTACATTTGATTTAAGAACATTTTGAGTCAAAGTAATAGCATAGTAAGGCCACTTCACTTAGCATTCTTTTTCATTCTGCAATTTCAATGGCACTAGTATTACTATCACATCGGAGAATGCTGGTAAATGGTTTGGCTGCCCTGGCATTTAAAAACAGTAAATGCAATTAAGCTTGGATACATAGATCACTCTTCAAATACTTGGCAATCTTTTTAAGAAAATACAAAATTAGAGAAAAGTACTTGGAGAAGCTTTCTCAACAACTTTGCAGAAAGGTTGGAAAAGGAAATACTTCACCAAATAATTGAGAAGAAGCCCACACAAGCCAAAGAGTGCATTCATCACATTTTCCTACTAAAAATATTCTGTAACAAAATGCTCTTTCCAGTAAAGAACAACAAAGTAAATCAACTCTTTTTAAGACAAACGTGGCAAAACAAATCACTTTTCCAAAAAATCACTCTTTCAAAAAAAATGTAAAATGTTTTATCCACATATTTGTATATCAAAAATCATAAAGATAAGAGTCATAGATAAAATTTATTTCACCTATGTACCCTGAGGATTAATATTGAGAAAATATTTTTAATTAAGATTACTGAAGTTTGGTGGTTTTATGCTACACTAACATTGATTATGGAGTGTCTCAACCAAGTGGAACTCTCTTGTCCTCTGTGGATTTTACTGGGAATTTTAGTTTCCTCTAGGATTCTTAGTATTTATTAATATTGTAAGATACATTCTTGGAACATCAGTTTTAAATGTGTTTATTGAGACAGTTAATACAGCGGAAACATGAGTGAGCACTTTAATAAAATCAATCAATCAAACTTTTTTTAGGAAACAGAAAGTCCCATGGCGACTGTGCATACATGACTCACTGTTCGGGTGATTAAGAAGCATATATTAGCATCTTCTAGAATCATCTATAAATGCCAGATTTATATCAGAGACAACAAATGAAAAATCTCCCTTTAAAATTGTGACTTCACATTAGAGAGTTTGTTTGTCCTCATTCATGAGACACTGAGGGTCTGAGGGCACATGTGGCCTATATATATTGCAAGTAAATAATTATCCAATAGCACTCACTTGGCAAATATGTATTGCATGCCTATACATTAGCAATATAACTGATATTCTAGTGGAAAATACAAGAAACAAGTGAATAAAAAGTTAAAACACAAATACTTGAGAAATACTAGGTGACTAACAACATGGTGTCATTTGAGAGAATTACAGGAATTGACTTACTGACTTTAGATAAGAGAGCAGACAAATGCCTTTCTTAAGTAATGTTTAGGCTGATTTCTAAAGCTGAGAAGATCTTAGGCATATACAAAGATATGAAAAAGCATTTCCATACAAAATCAGTCATCCAAAAAAATATGTAGTATCTACTACATATTGCTGTGCTCAACTCTATACAAGGTCAATACAAAATTGCTTTTCATTACACTTTACTCATATTTTTTATTATCTTACATAGCAAGTCAAAAATGAAACATTGGATCTAAGTGATTCTGTCTTCACAGTTTTGTAGAGAATATTTTCTACTATCTAGGCCACAAATCCTGTCTTCTTAACATCATCGACCATCAATTAAAACTAGGTCAGCAACTATAGAGGTTTAAAAAAGCCACATTAATATCCCTGACACTTCTGCTGATGTTAGTTGTACTTCTCTTTGCTCTGGTGCAGTGGTGAATGCATTCTGGAGTCTCAAGTCATTAGTGACTCTCTTCTACAATTAATACACCAGGTAAGTGACATCAGACATTACAGTCTAAACTTTATGCTCAGTAAAAAACCGTAATTCACACTAATTTATATTTTGTTGCATTTACATTGGAGTCACGTTCTATGCAAGCAAAAAATATATTTTTTATTTTAACAATAAAATAAGAATATGATTCAGAATTAAAAAGCATGTTTTCTTCTACCATTTAATTAAATTATTTTTATTGGATTATACAGTTATATAAGATGAGTGGTATGATTATTATGTAATCAGCCAAAATAAGATCTGATACCAGTTCCTCTGCAGTATTCTCTTACCATACAATGTTTCAAATCTCATTCAATTTAAATAAAATATTTTTCAGCAAGAAATACAGTTCTGTGCTCCCAAATGTAACATGTACTCATGTTTTGGTCATGTATATCCTGATTTGGGTCATTGTTCTCTTAATATTATACACACGCAAAGGGGATGGACAACAACACTTAGGACCTCAAGCTCTGCAGTCAAACAGGGCTCTGAATTCTAGCTCTTCAATTTACTATTTGTAACTTCAGGTGAGCTACTTAACATCCCTGCCTCTTTGCAAATATGCAAAATGGAGGTAACAATACCTGGTTTAAAAGATTATTATCAGGATTAAGTAATGTTACATACTTGATGTATTTAGTATATTGCTGGCACATGGTAAAGATTAAAAATTGAAAGTTATTAATTACTATTATTGCACATTGAAGTTAAAATTGTTATATAAAAAAGTAAAATTTTCTGATATTTTTAGCACTTTTTATATGCTGCAATCATCCAAATCCTACCCATCATTTAGGATCTCTCAAATATAAACTCATTGATAACATGAGCCATCTTGCTGTATTTCTACTCAATGTGTAGAATAATTGGAATTAACCACAAAGAAAAACTTGATCAAAGCACTCACTTCAACCTCAAAATATTAAAATTAAAAATTAGCAATATTTTAACATTTTTCAAAGAAGGTGCTATAAAATACATTTTTCTCAAAAGTTTTTAGTTACTCTTTTCAATGACTTTTCAAATGTTGGGGAGACTTCTTTCATAGAAAATTCTAATATAACAAATCACATGATTTGGTAAAGAAAGAAATGAGAGTCACCTACAAAATATTTTTTGAAAAAGTTCAATGCTGACCTATTGTTAAACTTTTTTAATGCAACTCTCACATGATGTAAAACAATTTTAAAACTTGGAATCCATTACTATTCAGAACTACAAAATTTTACTTACCTTTATTACCTTTATAAGGGCACATTTTCAACTCAGTGTCCTCTTTTCCTCTAATCCCACTAAGGGCTTTTATCCCTTTGCTTATCTTGACTCTCACCAGGCTTGCCTCACTCTTCAGAGTTTAGCATGAATATTGTCTCTTCACAGATGCCTTTTCCCCTGCCAATCCATCACAAGTATCTGAACCAGAGTGACATGATCAAAATCAGACCTAGTATCTCCACAAAATCAATATGTAACAACCACTCAAGGTCAAAAACAGCTCTAGGGGAGCTCTGAGTACAATTAAGAAACTGCAGCAACCCTGTGGAGCATAAAAACTGAAAGTAGCCACACAAAAAACGTAAGAAGCATTACCTGCATCACCTCATCCACCAAGAGGTCACAACTCACGACAAAGAGGAATCTTCATAGCTGTGACTTCTCAGTCCCCAGGGGAAAAGAACAGCAGGAGGACCCTTATAGCCTAGCTGCTAGGGTACCCCACAAGCCTCACCCTTGATAACCCCCTTGAGTGCCCATCCCCCAAACCTGGAGCACATTAAATATCATATTAAAAGGATTACACAACATGACCATGTGGGATTTATCTTTGGGATGCAGGAATAGTTCAATATATGCAAATCAAACAATGTGATATACCACATTAACAGAATGAAAGATAAAAAGTATAAAATCATCACGATATATTCAAAAAAAGCACTTGACAAAAATTTAACACTCATTCACATAAAAACTCTAAATAAAAGAGGTATAGAAGGAACTTATCTCATCCACAATAAAGGTCACACGTGAAAAGCTCACAGCTAACACAAAAATCAATGGGATTATTATGGAAGCTTTTATTTTACAATCTGGTACAATAAAAGATGCCCACTCTCACACTTTTGTTCAACATAGTACAGTAAGCTTCAGAGAGAGGAATTAGACAAGAGAAAAAAATGAGACATTCATATCAGAAAGGAAAAAGTAAAATTATCTCTGTAGATGACCTGATAAAATATGTGGAAAACCCTAAAAAGTCCAGCAAAAAGCTGTTAGAACTAATTGTTTTAAATTCAGCAAAGTTGAAGGATACTAAATCAACCTATGAAAATCAGTGTCTTTTTTGGTGCCAGTACCATGCTGTTTTTGTTACTGTAGGCTTGTAGTATACTTTGAAGTCAGGTAGCATGATAACTCCAGCTTTGTTCTTTTTGTTTAGTATTGTCTTGGCTATACGGAATATTTTTTGGTTCCATATGAAATTTAAAATAGTTTTTTTCTAATCCTGTGAAGAATGTCAATGGTAGTTTAATGGTAATAGCATTGAATCTGTAAATTACTTTGGGCAATATGGCCATTTTCATGATATTGATTTTTCCTATCTATGAGGATGGAATGTTTTTCCATTTGTTTGTGTCCTCTCTTATTTCCTTGAGCAGTGGTTTCTAGTTCTCCTTGAAGACGTCCTTCACAACCCTTGTAAGCTGTATTTCTAAGTATTAAATTCTCTTTGTAGCAATTGTGAATGGGAGTTAATTCATGATTTGGCTCTCTGCTTGTCTATAGTTGGTCTATAAGAATGCTTGTGATTTTTGCACGTTGATTTTGTATCTTGAGAATTTTCTGAAGTTGCTTATCAGCTAAAGGAGTTTTTGGGCTGAGATGATGGGATTTTCTAAATATATAACCATGTCATCTGCAAACAGGGACAATTTGACTTTCTCTCTTCCTAACTGAATACGCTTTATTTATTTCTCTTGCCTAATTGTACTAGCCAGAACTTCCAATACTATGTTGAATAGGAGTGGTGAGGGAGGGCATCCTTGTCTTGTGCTAGTTTTCAAAGGGAAGGCTTCCAGCTTTTGCCCATTCAGCATGATATTGGCTATGAGTTTGTCATAAATAGCTCTTATTATTTTTAGATGTTCCATCAACACCTAGTTTATTGAGAGTTTTTAACATGAAGGGATGCTGAATTTTATCGAAGGCCTTATCTAGATCTATTGCGATAATCATGTGGTTTTTGTCCTTGGTTCTGTTTATGTGATGGATTGCGTTTATTGATGTGCATATGTTGACCAGCCTTGCATCCCAAGGATGAAGCAGACTTGATCATGGTGGATAAGCTTTTTGATGTGTTGCTGAATTTGGCTTGCCAGTATTTTACTGAGGATTTTCACATCGGTGTTCATCAGGGATATTAGCCTGAAATTTTCCTTTTTGGTTGTGTCACTCCAAGTTTTGGTATCAGGATGATACTGGCCTCATAAAATGAGTTAAGGAGGAGACCCTTCTTTTCAATTGTTTGGAATAGTTTCAGAAGGGGTGGTACCAGCTCCTCGTTGTACATCTAGTAAAGTTCCACTGTGAATCCATCTGGTCCTGGGTTTTTTTGATTGGTAGGCTATTTATTACCACCTTAAATTCAGAACTTGTTATTGGTCTATTCAGGAATTCAACTTCTTCCTGGTTTAGTATTTGGTGGGTGTATGTGTCCAGGAATTTATCCATTTCTTCTAGATGTTCTAGTTTATTCACATAGAGGTGTTTATAGTATTCTCTGATGGTAGTTTGTATTTCTGTGGGGTCAGTGGTGATATCTCCTATATCATTTTTTATTGCATCTATTTGATTCTTCTCCATTTTCTTCTTTATTAGTCTAGCTAGCAGTCTATTTTGTCAATTTTTTCAAAAAGAGAGCTTCTGAATTCATTGCTTTTTTGAAGGGTTTTTTTGTGTCTCTATCTCCTTCAGGTCTGCTCTGTCCTTAGTTATTTCTTGTCTTCTGCTACCTTTCAGATTTGTTTGCTCTTGCTTCCCTAGTTCTTTTGTGATGTTAGGGTGTTGATTTGAGATCTTTCCAACTTTCTAATGTGGGCATTTAGTGCTATAAATTTCCCTCTCAATACTGCTTTAGCTGTGCCCCAGAGATTCTGGTACATTGTCTTTTTGTTCTCATTGGTTTCAAAGAACTTATTTATTTCTGCCTAAATTTCGTTTTTTGCCCAGGAGTCACACAGGAGCAGGTTGTTCAAGTTCCATGTAGTTATGTGGTTTTGAGTGAGTTTCATAATCCTGAGTTCTAATTTGATTGCACTGTGGTCTGAGAGACTGTTGTGATTTCAGTTCTTTTGCATTTGCTGAGGAGTGTTTTACTTCCAATTATGTGGTCAATTTTAGAAGAAATGCTGTGTGGTACTGAGAAGATGTATGTTCTGTTGATTTGGGGTGGGGAGTTCTGTAGATGTCTATTAGGTCCACTTGGTCCAGAGCTGGGTTCAAATCCTGAATATCCTTGTTAATTTTCTGCCTCATTGATCTAATACTGACATTGTGGTGTTAATGTTTCCCACTATTATTGTGTGGGCATCTAGGTCTCTTTGTAGGTCTCTAAAAACTTGTTTTCTTAATCTGAATGCTCCTATATTGGGTGCACATATATTTAGGATAGTTAGCTTTTCTTGTTGCATTGATCCCTTTACCATTATGTAATGCCCTTGTTTGTCTTTTGTGATCTTTGTTGGTTTAAAATCTGTTTTATCAGAGACTAGGATTGCAACCCCTGCTTTTTTTTTTTTTCTTTCCATTTGACTGGTAAATTTTCCTCTATCCCTTTATTTTGAGCCAATGTGTATCTTTGCACATGAGATGGGTCTCCTCAATATAGCACACCAATGGGTCTTGACTCTTTATCCAAATTGCCAGTCTGTGTCTTTTAATTGGGGCATTTAGCCCATTTACATTTAAGGTTAATATTGTTATGTGTAAATTTAATCCTGTCATCATGATGTTAGCTTGTTATTCTGCATACTAGTTGATGCAGTTTCTTCATAGTGTCATTGGTCTTTATATTTTGGTGTGTTTTTGCAGTGACTGGTATTGGTTTTTTCTTCCTTCAGGAGCTCTTGCAAGGCAGGCCTGGTGGTGACAAAATCCCTCAGCATTTGCTTGAATGGAAAGGATTTTATTTCTCCTTTCCTTATGAAGCTTAGTTTGGCTGTATATGCAATTCTGGGTTGAAGATTATTTTCTTTAAGAATGTTGAATATTGGCTCCCAATGTCTTCTGGCTTGTAGGGTTTCTGCTGAGAGATTGGCTATTAGCCTGATGGGCTTTCCTTGTAGGTGACCTGACCTTTTCTCTCTGACTGCCATTAACATTTTTTCCTTCATTTTGACCTTGGAGAATCTGATGATTGTGTGTTTTAGGGTTGATCTTCTTGTGGAGTATCTTGGTGGTGTTCTCTGTATTTCTTGAATTTGAATGTTGGCCTGTCTTGCTAGGTTGGGGAAGTTATCCTGGATAATATCCTGAAGTGTTTTCCAACATGGTTCCATTCTCTCCCTCTCTTTCAGGTACACCAATCAATGATAGTTTTAGTCTGTTTACATAGTCCCATATTTCTTGGAAATTTTATTTGTTCCTTTTCATTATTTTTTCTCTAACCTTGTCTGCATGCCTTATTTCAAGATGATCTTCAAACTCTGACATCCTTTCTTCTGCTTGATTAATTTGGCTACTGATGCTTCACGAAGTTCTTGTCTGTGTTTTTCAGTTCCATCAGGTTATTTATGTTCCTCTCTAAACTTGTTATTCTAGTTAGCAGCTCCTGTGACCTTTTATCAAGGTTTTTAGCTTCTTTACTTTGGGTTAGTACATGTTCCTTTAGCTTAGTGGAGTTTGTTATTACTCACCTTCTGAAGCCTACTTCTGTCAATTTACCCATGTCATTCTCTGTCCAGTTTTGCACCCTTGCTGGAGAGGTGTTGCAATCATTTGGAAGAGAGGAGGTATTCTGGCTTTTGGAATTTTGAGCTTTCTGTGCTGTTTTTTTCCTCATCTTAATGGACTTATCTACCTTTGATCTTTTAGGCTGATGATCTTTGGATGGGGTTTTTCGGAGGGCATCTTTTCGTTGGTGGTGGTGGTGGTGTTTTTGTTGCTTTCTGTTTGTTAGTTTTTCTTGTTGTCAGGCCCCTTCTCTGCAAGTCTCTGCAATTTGCTGGAGGTCTATTCCCAACCTTGTTTGCCTAAATATCACCAGCGCAGGCTGCAGAACAGCAAAAATTGCTGCCTGCTCCTTCCTCTGGAAGCTTCATCCCAGGGGGGCACCCACCTGATGCCAGCCAGAGCTCTCCTGTGTGAGGTATCTGTTGACCCCGGTTGGGAGGTCTCACCCAGTCAGGAGGCACAGCGTCAGGGACACCCACTTGAGGAGGCAGTCTGTCCCTTAGCAGAGCTGCTGTGCTGTGCTGAGAGTATTCCCCTTGCCAGGATCAGCTGCTCTCTTCAGAGCTGGCAGGCAGGAAAGGTTAAGTCTGCTGAACCTGCGACTGTAGCCACCCCTCCCACAATGTACTCTGTCCCAGGAAGACGTGTGTTTGGTCTGTAAGCCCCTAACTGGAGCTGCTGGATTTCCTGCAGAGATCCCCTGCACCCAGTGAGGAGGAATCTAGAGAAACAGTCTGGCCACAGCCACTTTGCCACACTGTGGTGAATTCTGCCCAGTCAAACCTCCCAATCTCCTTAGCACTGTCAGGGGGACACTGCCTACTAAAGACACAGTAATGGCAGTCACTCCTTCCCCCATCAAAGTGGATCTTCCCAGGCTGACTCCAGACTGCTCTGCTGGCAGTGAGAATTTCAAGCCAGTGGTTCTTACCTTGCTGGGCTCCTTGGGAGTGGGACTCATTAAGTGAGACCGCTTGGCTTCCTGGCTTTAGCCCCCTTTCAGGAGAATGAATGGTTCTCCTGTCTCATTGGGGTTCCAGGTGCCACTGGAGTATGAGAAAATTCTTGCAGCTCAGTGCCTACCCAAACAGCTGTCAGTCTTGTGCTTGAAACCCAAGACTCTGGTGGTATAGACTCATGAGGCAATCTTCTGATACGTGGATTGCAAAAATCCATGGACAAAGCATAGTACCCAGGGTGGACAGCACAGTCCCTCACTGCTTCCCTTGGCT